>NW_027419978.1:0-6279 GCF_009905375.1 Apium graveolens
TTCGCGTCCATTCGGGGTCGTCGGGAGTGAATCGGAGCCGAAATGAATTGAACTCGGTTTCTGAATAATTTGTCCCTATGGATTTATTAAATTGCATTCGCGTCCATTCGGGTCGTCCGGAATGAATCGGCTAAAGGAATGGAACTCGGTTTCCGAATAATCCTCGTAGGGGGTAGTACACGAGTCTGGAGCAAAAATTAGGCGGCCCATTTTTTCGATTTCTTTTCATAATTTGTCCCTATGGATTTATGAAATTGCATTCGTCCATTCGGGGTCGTCCGGGAGTGAATCGAGCTGAAACGAATGGAACTCGGTTTCCGATAATCCTCGTAGGGGTAGTACACGAGGTCTGGAGCAAAAATTGAGGCGGCCCGTTTTTTCGATTTCTTTTCATAATTTGTCCCTATGGATTTATGAAATTGCATTCGCGTCCATTCGGGGTCGTCCGGGAGTGAATCGAGCTGAAACGAATGGAACTCTTTCCGAATAATCCTCGTAGGGGGTAGTACACGAGGTCTGGAGCAAAATTGAGGCGGCCCATTTTTTCAATTTCTTTTCATAATTTGTCCCTATGGATTTATGAAATTGCATTCGCGTCCATTCGGGGTCGTCCGGGAGTGAATCGGAGCTGAAACGAATGAACTCGGTTTCCGAATAATCCTCGTAGGGGTAGTACACGAGTCTGGATCAAAAATTGAGGCCCCGTTTTTCTATTTCTTTTCATATTTCCCTATGATTTATGAAATTGCATTCGCGTCCATTCGGGTCGTCCGGGAGTGAATCGGCTGAAACGAATGGAACTCGGTTTCCGAATAATCCTCGTAGGGGGTAGTACACGAGGTCTGAGCAAAAATTGAGGCGGCCCATTTTTTTCGATTTCTTTTCATAATTTGTCCCTATGGATTTATGAAATTGCATTCGCGTCCATTCGGGGTCGTCCGAGTGAATCGGAGCTGAAACGAATGGAACTCGGTTTCCGAATAATCCTCGTAGGGGGTAGTACACGAGGTCTAGCAAAAATTGAGGCGGCCCTTTTTTGATTTCTTTTCATAATTTGTCCCTATGGATTTATGAAATTGCATTCGCGTCCATTCTGGTTGTCCGGGAGTGAATCGGAGCTGAAACAAATGGAACTCGGTTTCCGAATAATCCTCGTAGGGGGTAGTACACGAGGTCTGGAGCAAAAATTGAGGCGGCCCGTTTTTTCGATTTCTTTTCATAATCCCTATGGATTTATGAAATTGCATTCGCGTCCATTCGGGGTCGTCCGGAGTGAATCGGAGCTGAAACGAATGGAACTCGTTTCCGAATAATCCTCGTAGGGGGTAGTACACGAGGTCTGGAGCAAAAATTGAGGCGGCCCGTTTTTTCGATTTCTTTTCATAATTTGTCCCTATGGATTTATGAAATTGCATTCGCGTCCATTCGGGTCGTCCGGAGTGAATCGAGCTGAAACGAATGGAACTCGGTTTCCGAATAATCCTCGTAGGGGGTAGTACACGAGGTCTGGAGCAAAAATTGAGGCGGCCCAGTTTTTTTCGATTTTCTTTTCATAATTTTGTCCCTATGGATTTATGAAATTGCATTCCGCGTCCAATTCGGGGTCCGTCCGGGAGTGAATCGGGAGCTGAAACGAATGGAAACTCGATTTCCGAATAATCCTCGTAGGGGGTAGTACACGAGGTCTGGAGCAAAAATTGAGGCGGCCCGTTTTTTTCGATTTCTTTTCAATAATTTGTCCCTATGGATTATGAAATTGCATTCGCGTCCATTCGGGGTCGTCCGGGAGTGAATCGTAGCTGAAACGAATGGAACTCGATTTCCGAATAATCCTCGTAGGGGGTAGTACACGAGGTTCTGGAGCAAAAAATTGAGGCGGCCCATTTTTCGATTTCTTTTCATAATTTGTCCCTATGGATTTATAGAAATTGCATTCGCGTCCATTCGGTGTCGTCCGGGAGTGAATCGGAGCTGAAACGAATGGAACTCGATTTCCTGAATAATCCTCGTAGGGGGTAGTACACGAGGTCTGGAGCAAAGAATTGAGGCGGCCCGGTTTTTCGATTTCGTTTCATAATTTGTCCCTATGGATTTAATGAAATTGCATTCGCGTCCATTCGGGTCGTCCGGGGAGTGAATCGGAGCTGAAACTGAATGGACTCGGTTTCCGAGATAATCCTCGTAGGGGGGTAGACACGAGGTCTTGAGCAAAAATTGAGGGGCCAGTTTTTTCGATTTCTTTTCATAATTATCCCTATGGATTTATGAAATTGCAGTCGCGTCCATTCGGGGTCGTCCGGGAGTGAATCGGAGCTGAAACGAATGGAACTCGTGTTCCGAATAATCCTCGTAGGGGTAGTACACGAGGTCTGGAGCAAAAATTGAGGCGGCCCTTTTTTCATTTCTTTCATAATTTGTCCCTATGGATTTATGAAATTGCATTCGCGTCCATTCGGGTCGTCCGGGAGTGAATCGGAGCTGAAACGAATGGAACTCGGTTTCCGAATAATCCTCGTAGGGAGTACACGAGGTCTGGAGCAAAATTGAGGCGGCCCGTTTTTCGATTTCTTTTCATAATTTTCCCTATGGATTTATGAAATTGCATTCGCGTCCATTCGGGGTCGTCCGGGAGTGAATCGGAGCTGAAACGAATGGAACTCGGTTTCCGAATAATCCTCGTAGGGGTAGTACACGAGTTCTGGAGCAAAAATTGAGGCGGCCCGTTTTTTCGATTTTTTTCATAATTTGTCCCTATGGATTTATGAAATTGCATTCGCGTCCATTCGGGGTCGTCCGGAGTGAATCGGAACTGAAACGAATGGAACTCGGTTTCCGAATAATCCTCGTAGGGGGTAGTACACGAGGTCTGGAGCAAAAATTGAGGCGGCCCGTTTTTTCGATTTCTTTTCATAATTTGTCCCTATGGATTTATGAAATTGCATTCGCGTCCATTCGGGTCGTCCGGGAGTGAATCGAGCTGAAACGAATGGAACTCGGTTTCCGAATAATCCTCGTAGGGGGTAGTACACGAGGTCTGGAGCAAAAATTGAGGCGGCCCGTTTTTTTCATTTTTTTCATAATTTGTCCCTATGGATTTATGAAATTGCATTCGCGTCCATTCGGTCTCGGGAGTGAATCGGAGCTGAAACGAATGAACTCGTTTCCGAATAATCCTCGTAGGGGGTACACGAGTCTGGAGCAAAAATTGAGGCGGCCCGTTTTTTTCGATTTCTTTTCATAATTTTCCCTATGGATTTATGAAATTGCATTCGCGTCCATTCGGGTCGTCCGGGAGTGAATCGGAGCTGAAACGAATGGAACTCGGTTTCCGAATAATCCTCGTAGGGGTAGTACACGAGGTCTGGAGCAAAAATTGAGGCGGCCCGTTTTTTTCGATTTCTTTTCATAATTTGTCCCTATGGATTTATGAAATTGCATTCCGTCCATTCGGGTCGTCCGGGAGTGAATCGGAGCTGAAACGAATGGAACTCGGTTTCCGAATAATCCTCGTAGGGGTAGTACACGAGGTCTGGAGCAAAAATTGAGGCGGCCCGTTGTTTCCGATTTCATTTTCATAATTTGTCCCTATGGATTTATGAAATTGCATTCGCGTCCATTCGGGGTCGTCCGGGAGTGAATCGAGCTGAAACGAATGGAACTCGGTTTCCGATAATCCTCGTAGGGGGTAGTACACGAGGTCTGGAGCAAAAATTGAGGCGGCCCGTTTTTTCATTTCTTTTCATAATTTGTCCTATGGATTTATGAAATTGCATTCGCGTCCATTCGGGGTCGTCCGGGTGAATCGGAGCTGAAACGAATGAACTCGGTTTCCGAATAATCCTCGTAGGGGTAGTACACGAGTCTGGAGCAAAAATTGAGGCGCCCGTTTTTCTATTTCTTTTCATATTTTCCCTATGGATTTATGAAATTGCATTCGCGTCCATTCGGGTCGTCCGGGAGTGAATCGGAGCTGAAACGAATGGAACTCGGTTTCCGAATAATCCTCGTAGGGGAGTACACGAGCTGGAGCAAAAATTGAGGCGGCCCGTTTTTTTTTTCATTTTCATAATTTGTCCCTATGGATTTATGAAATTGCATTCGCGTCCATTCGGGTCGTCCGGGAGTGAATCGGAGCTGAAACGAATGGAACTCGGTTTCCGAATAATCCTCGTAGGGGTAGTACACGAGGTCTGAGCAAAAATTGAGGCGCCCGTTTTTTCGATTTTTTTCATAATTTGTCCCTATGGATTTATGAAATTGCATTCGCGTCCATTCGGGGTCGTCCGGGAGTGAATCGGAGCTGAAACGAATGGAACTCGGTTTCCGAATAATCCTCGTAGGGGGTAGTACACGAGGTCTGGAGCAAAAATTGAGGCGGCCCGTTTTTTTCATTTCTTTTCATAATTTGTCCCTATGGATTTATGAAATTGCATTCGCGTCCATTCGGGTCGTCCGGGAGTGAATCGGAGCTGAAACGAATGAACTCGGTTTTCCGAATAATCCTCGTAGGGGTAGTACACGAGGTCTTGAGCAAAAATTGAGGCGGCCCTTTTTTTCGATTTCTTTTCATAATTTGTCCCTATGGATTTATGAAATTGCATTCGCGTCCATTCGGGTCGTCCGGGAGTGAATCGGAGCTGAAACGAATGAACTCGTTTCCGAATAATCCTCGTAGGGGGTAGTACACGAGGTCTGGAGCAAAAATTGAGGCCCCTTTTTTCGATTTCTTTTCATAATTTGTCCCTATGGATTTATGAAATTGCATTCGCGTCCATTCGGGTCGTCCGGGAGTGAATCGAGCTGAAACGAATGGAACTCGTTTCCGAATAATCCTCGTAGGGGGTAGTACACGAGGTCTGGAGCAAAAATTGAGGCGGCCCATTTTTTCATTTCTTTTCATAATTTGTCCCTATGGATTTATGAAATTGCATTCGCGTCCATTCGGGTCGTCCGGGAGTGAATCGGAGCTGAAACGAATGGAACTCGGTTTCCGAATAATCCTCGTAGGGGTAGTACACGAGTCTGGAGCAAAATTGAGGCGGCCCGTTTTTTCATTTCTTTTCATAATTTTCCCTATGGATTTATGAAATTGCATTCGCGTCCATTCGGGTCGTCCGGGAGTGAATCGGAGCTGAAACGAATGGAACTCGGTTTCCGAATAATCCTCGTAGGGGGTAGTACACGAGGTCTGGAAAAAATTGAGGCGGCCCGTTTTTTCATTTCTTTCATAATTTGTCCCTATGGATTTATGAAATTGCATTCGCGTCCATTCGGGGTCGTCCGGAGTGAATCGGAGCTGAAACGAATGGAACTCGGTTTCCGAATAATCCTCGTAGGGGGTAGTACACGAGGTCTGGAGCAAAAATTGAGGCGGCCCGTTTTTTCGATTTCTTTTCATAATTTGTCCCTATGGATTTATGAAATTGCATTCGCGTCCATTCGGGGTCGTCCGGGAGTGAATCCGAGCTGAAACGAATGGAACTCGGTTTCCGAATAATCCTCGTAGGGGGTAGTACACGAGGTCTGGAGCAAAAATTGAGGCGGCCCGTTTTTTTCGATTTCTTTTCATAATTTGTCCCTATGGATTTATGAAATTGCATTCGCGTCCATTCGGGGTCGTCCGGGAGTGAATCGGAGCTGAAACGAATGGAACTCGGTTTCCGAATAATCCTCGTAGGGGAGTACACGAGTCTGGAGCAAAAATTGAGGCGGCCCGTTTTTTCGATTTCTTTTCATATTTTCCCTATGGATTTATGAAATTGCATTCGCGTCCATTCGGGTCGTCCGGGAGTGAATCGGAGCTGAAACGAATGAACTCGGTTTCCGAATAATCCTCGTAGGGGTAGTACACGAGGTCTGGAGCAAAAATTGAGGCGGCCCGTTTTTTCATTTTTTTCATAATTTGTCCCTATGGATTTATGAAATTGCATTCGCGTCCATTCGGGGTCGTCCGGGAGTGAATCGGAGCTGAAACGAATGGAACTCGGTTTCCGATAATCCTCGTAGGGGGTAGTACACGAGGTCTGGAGCAAAAATTGAGGCGCCCTTTTTTTGATTTCTTTTCATAATTTGTCCCTATGGATTTATGAAATTGCATTCGCGTCCATTCGGGTCGTCCGGGAGTGAATCGGAGCTGAAACGAATGGAACTCGTTTTCCGAATAATCCTCGTAGGGGGTAGTACACGAGTCTGGAGCAAAAATTGAGGCGGCCCGTTTTTTTGATTTCTTTTCATAATTTGTCCCTATGGATTTAAATTGCATTCGCGTCCATTCGGGGT
>NW_027419979.1:0-34188 GCF_009905375.1 Apium graveolens
TCCCGACTCAGTATAGGAGAAAAAACCGTGTACTAACCCCTTTGAGTTTTCACCGAAAACTCCACTTCAGCCAAATTTACTCGGTTTTCTCGTCCGAATTCCGTTGAAATATGGCTTCGGTTCAAATTAAAATATCACATATGGATATAGAGTATTCGAAAATATCCATAATGCATCCCGACTCAGTATCGGAGAAAAAACCGTGTACTAACCCTTTGAGTTTTCACCGAAAACTCCATTTCAGCCAAATCTACTCAGTTTCTCGTTCGAATTCCGTTGAAACTATGGCCCGATTTCAAATTAAAATATCAACATGGATTTAAGTATGGAAAATATCAATAATGCATCCCTGAATCCGGTATCGGAGAAAAATACCGTTGTACTAACCCCTTTGAGTTTTCACCGAAAACTCAATTTCAGCCAAATTTACTCGGTTTCTCGGTCCGAATTCCTGCGCAATAGGACGGTTCAAATTAAAATATCAATAGGGATTAGAGTATGTGAAAATATCCACAATGCATCCCGACTCAGTATCGGAGAAAAAACCGTATACTAACCTCTTTGAGTTTTCACCGAAAACTCCATTTCAGCCAAATCTACTCGGTTTCTCGTCCGAATTCCGCGAAATATGGCTCGGTTCTAATTAAATTATCAATATGGATTAAAGTATGTGAAAATATCCATAATGCATCCCGACTCAGTATCGGAGATAAAACCGTGTACTAACCCCTTTGAGTTTTCACCGAAAACTCCATTTCAGCCAAATCTACTCGGTTTCTCGTCCGAATTCCGCGAAATATGGCTCGGTTCAAATTAAAATATCAATATGGATTAAAGTATGTGAAAATATCCATAATGGATCCCGACTCAGTATCGGAGAAAAAACCGTGTACTAACCCCTTTGAGTTTTCACCGAAAACTCCTTTCAGCCAATCTACTCAGTTTTCTCGTCCGAATTCCGTGAAATATGGCTCGGTTCAAATTAAAATATCAATATGGATTAAATTATGTGAAAATATCCATAATGCATCCCGACTCAGTATCGGAGCAAAAAACGTGTACTAACCCCTTTGAGTTTTCACCAAAACTCCATTTCAGCCAAATCTACTCAGTTTCTCGTCCGAATTCCGCGAAATATGGTTCGGTTCAAATTAAATATCAATATGGATTTGAGTATGTGAAAATATCCATAATGCATCCCGACTCAGTATCGGAAGAAAAAACCGTGTACTAACCCCTTTGAGTTTTCACCGAAAACTCCATTTCAGCCAAATCTACTCGGTTTCTCGTCCGAATTCCGTGAAATATGGCTCGGTTCAAATTAAAATATCAATATGGATTAGAGTATTAGAAAATATCCATAATGCATCCCGACTCAGTATCGGAGAAAAAACCGTGTACTAACCCCTTTGAGTTTTCACCGAAAACTCCATTTCAGCCAAATCTCCTCAGTTTCTCGTCCGAATTCCGTGAAATATGGCCCGGTTCAAATTAAAATATCAACATGGATTAAAGTATGTGAAAATATCCATAATGCATCCCGACTCAGTATCGGAGAAAAAACCGTGTACTAACCCCTTTGAGTTTTCACCGAAAACTCCATTTCAGCCAAATCTACTCGGTTTCTCGTCCGAATTCCGTGAACTATGGCTCGGTTCAAATAAAATATCAATATGGATTAGAAGTATGTAGAAAATATCCATAATGCATCCCGACTCAGTATCGGAGAAAAAAACCGGTGTACTAACCCCTTTGAGTTTTCACCGAAAACTCCATTTCAGCCAAATCTACTCAGTTTCTCGTCCGAATTCCGTGAAATATGGCCTCGGTTCAAATTAAAATATCAATATGGATTAAGTATGTGAAAAATATCCATAATGCATCCCGACTCAGTATCGGAGAAAAAACCGTGTACTAACCCCTTTGAGTTTTCACCGAAAACTCCATTTCAGCCAAATCTACTCGGTTTCTCGTCCGAATTCCGCGAAATATGGCTCGGTTCAAATTAAAATATCAATATGGATTAGAGTATGTTAAAATATCCACAATGCATCCCGACTCAGTATCGGAGAAAAAACCGTATACTAACCTCTTTGAGTTTTCACCGAAAACTCCATTTCAGCCAAATCTACTCGGTTTCTCGTCCGAATTCCGCGAAATATGGCTCGGTTCTAATTAAATTATCAATATGGATTAAAGTATGTGAAAATATCCATAATGCATCCCGACTCAGTATCGGAGATAAAGCCGTGTACTAACCCCTTTGAGTTTTCACCGAAAACTCCATTTCAGCCAAATCTACTCGGTTTCTCGTCCGAATTCCGCGAAATATGGCTCGGTTCAAATTAAAATATCAATATGGATTAAAGTATGTGAAAATATCCATAATGGATCCCGAACCCAGTATCGGAGAAAAAACCGTGTACTAACCCCTTTGAGTTTTCACCGAAAACTTCCTTTCAGCCAAATCTACTCAGTTTTCTCGTCCGAATTCCGTAAAATATGGCTCGGTTCAAATTAAAATATCAATATGGATTAAATTATGTGAAAATATCCATAATGCATCCCGACTCAGTATCGGAGCAAAAACCGTGTACTAACCCCTTGAGTTTTCACCGAAAACTCCATTTCAGCCAAATTTACTCGGTTTCTCGTCCGAATTCCGCGAAATATGGCACGGTTCAAATTAAAATATCAATATGGATTAAAGTATATGAAAATATCCATAATGTATCCCGACTCAGTATCGGAGAAAAAACTGTGTACTAACCCCTTTGAGTTTTCACCGAAAACTCCATTTCAGCCAAATCTACTCGGTTTCTCGTCCGAATTCCGCGAAATATGGCTCGGTTCAATTTAAAATATCAATATGGATTGAAGTATTAGAAAATATCCATAATGCATCCCGACTCAGTATCGGAGAAAAAACCGTGTACTAACCCCTTTGAGTTTTCACCGAAAACTCCATTTCAGCCAAATTTACTCGGTTTCTCGTCCGAATTCCGCGAAATATGGCTCGGTTCAAATTAAAATATCAATATGGATTAGAGTATGTGAAAATATCCACAATGCATCCCGACTCAGTATCGGAGAAAAAACCGTATACTAACCTCTTTGAGTTTTCACCGAAAACTCCATTTCAGCCAAATCTACTCGGTTTCTCGTCCGAATTCCGCGAAATATGGCTCGGTTCTAATTAAATATCAATATGGATTAAAGTATTGAAAATATCCATAATGCATCCCGACTCAGTATCGGAGAAAAAACCGTGTACTAACCCCTTTGAGTTTCACCGAAAACTCCATTTCAGCCAAATCTACTCGGTTTCTCGTCCGAATTCCGCGAAATATGGCTCGGTTCAAATTAAAATATCAATATGGATTAAAGTATGTGAAAATATCCATAATGCATCCCGACTCAGTATCGGAGAAAAAACCGTGTACTAACCCCTTTGAGTTTTCACCGAAACTCCATTTCAGCCAAATCTACTCGGTTTCTCGTCCGAATTCCGCGAAATATGGCTCGGTTCAAATTAAAATATCAATATGGATTAAAGTATGTGAAAATATCCATAATGCATCCCGACTCAGTATCGGAGAAAAAACCGTGTACTAACCCCTTTGAGTTTTCACCGAAAACTCCATTTCAGCCAAATCTACTCGGTTTCTCGTCCGAATTCCGCGAAATATGGCTCGGTTCAATTAAAATATCAATATGCATTAAAGTATGTGAAAATATCCATAATGCATCCCGACTCAGTATCGGAGAAAAAACCGTGTACTAACCCCTTTGAGTTTTCACCGAAAACTCCATTTCAGCCAAATCTACTCGGTTTCTCGTCCGAATTCCGCGAAATATGGCTCGGTTCAAATTAAAATATCAATATGGATTAAAGTATGTGAAAATATCCATAATGCATCCCGACTCAGTATCGGAGAAAAAACCGTGTACTAACCCCTTTGAGTTTTCACCGAAAACTCCATTTCAGCCAAATCTACTCGGTTTCTCGTCCGAATTCCGCGAAATATGGCTCGGTTCAAATTAAAATATCAATATGGATTAAAGTATGTGAAAATATCCATAATGCATCCCGAGTCAGGTATCGGAGAAAAAACCTGTGTACTAACCCCTTTGAGTTTTCACCGAAAACTCTATTTCAGCCAAATCTACTCGATTTCTCGTCCGAATTCCGCGAAATATGGATCGGTTCAAATTAAAATATCAATATGGATTAAAGTATGTGAAAATATCCATAATGCATCCCGACTCAAGTATCGGAGAAAAACCGTGTACTAACCCCTTTGAGTTTTCACCGAAAACTCCATTTCAGCCAAATCTACTCCGGTTTCTCGTCCGAATTCCGCGAAATATGGCTCGGTTCAAATTAAAATATCAATATGGATTAAAGTATGTGAAAATATCCATAATGCATCCCGACTCAGTATCGGAGAAAAAACCGTGTACTAACCCCTTTGAGTTTTCACCGAAAACTCCATTTCAGCCAAATCTACTCCGTTTCTCGTCCTAATTCCGCGAAATATGGCTCGGTTCAAATTAAAATATCAATATGGATTAAAGTATGTGAAATATCCATAATGCATCCCGACTCAGTATCGGAGAAAAAACCGTGTACTAACCCCTTTGAGTTTTCACCGAAAACTCCATTTCAGCCAAATCTACTCGGTTTCTCGTCCGAATTCCGCGAAATATGGCTCGGTTCAAATTAAAATATCAATATGGATTAAAGTATGTGAAAATATCCATAATGCATCCCGACTCAGTATCGGAGAAAAAACCGTGTACTAACCCCTTTGAGTTTTCACCGAAAACTTCCTTTCAGCCAAATTTACTCAGTTTGTCGTCCGAATTCCGTGAAATATGGCTCAGTTCAAATTAAAATATAAATATGGATTAAATATGTGAAAATATCCATAATGCATCCCAACAAAGTATCGGAGAAAAAACCGTGTACTAACCCCTTTGAGTTTTCACCGAAAACTCATTTCAGCCAAATCTACTCGGTTTCTCGTCCGAATTCCGCGAAATATGGCTCGGTTCTAATTAAAATATCAATATGGATTAAAGTATGTGAAAATATCCATAATGCATCCCGAGCTCAGTATCGGAGATAAAAACCGTGTACTAACCCCTTTGAGTTTTCACCGAAAACTCCTATTTCAGCCAAATCTACTCGAGTTTCTCGTCCGAATTCCGCGAAATATGGCTCGGTTCAAATTAAAATATCAATATGGATTAAAGTATGTGAAAATATCCATAATGCATCCCGACTCAGTATCGGAGAAAAAACCGTGTACTAACCCCTTTGAGTTTTCACCGAAAACTTCCTTTCAGCCAAATCTACTCAGTTTCTCGTCCGAATTCCGTGAAATATGGCTCGGTTCAAATTAAAATATCAATATGGATTAAATTATGTGAAAATATCCATAATGCATCCCGACTCAGTATCGGAGAAAAAACCGTGTACTAACCCCTTTGAGTTTTCACCGAAAACTCCATTTCAGCCAAATCTACTCGGTTTCTCGTCCGAATTCCGCGAAATATGGCTCGGTTCAAATTAAAATATCAATATGGATTAAAGTATGTGAAAATATCCATAATGCATCCCGACTCAGTATCGGAGAAAAAACCGTGTACTAACCCCTTTGAGTTTTCACCGAAAACTCCATTTCAGCCAAATCTACTCGGTTTCTCGTCCGAATTCCGCGAAATATGGCTCGGTTCAAATTAAAATATCAATATGGATTAAAGTATGTGAAAATATCCATAATGCATCCCGACTCAGTATCGGAGAAAAAACCGTGTACTAACCCCTTTGAGTTTTCACCGAAAACTCTATTTCAGCCAAATCTACTCGGTTTCTCGTCCGAATTCCGCGAAATATGGCTCGGTTCAAATTAAAATATCAATATGGATTAAAGTATGTGAAAATATCCATAATGCATCCCGACTCAGTATCGGAGAAAAAACCGTGTACTAACCCCTTTGAGTTTTCACCGAAAACTCCATTTCAGCCAAATTTACTCGGTTTGTCGTCCGAATTCCGTGAAATATGGCTCAGTTCAAATTAAAATTTAAATATGGATTAAATTATGTGAAAATATCCATAATGCATCCCAACTCAAGTATCGGAGAAAAACCGTGTACTAACCCCTTTGAGTTTTCACCGAAAACTCTATTTCAGCCAAATCTACTCAGTTTCTCGTCCGAATTCCGCGAAATATGGCTCGGTTCAAATTAAAATATCAATATGGATTAAATATGTGAAAATATCCATAATGCATCCCGAGTCGGTATCGGAGAAAAAACTGTGTACTAACCCCTTTGAGTTTTCACCGAAAACTCTATTTCAGCCAAATCTACTCGATTTCTCGTCCGAATTCCGCGAAATATGGCTCGGTTCAAATTAAAATATCAATATGGATTAAAGTATGTGAAAATATCCATAATGCATCCCGACTCAGTATCGGAGAAAAAACCGTGTACTAACCCCTTTGAGTTTTCACCGAAAACTCCATTTCAGCCAAATCTACTCGGTTTCTCGTCCGAATTCCGCGAAATATGGCTCGGTTCAAATTAAAATATCAATATGGATTAAAGTATGTGAAAATATCCATAATGCATCCCGACTCAGTATCGGAGAAAAAACCGTGTACTAACCCCTTTGAGTTTTCACCGAAAACTCCATTTCAGCCAAATCTACTCGGTTTCTCGTCCGAATTCCGCTGAAATATGGCTCGGTTCAAATTAAAATATCAATATGGATTAAAGTATGTGAAAATATCCATAATGCATCCCGACTCAGTATCGGAGAAAAAACCGTGTACTAACCCCTTTGAGTTTTCACCGAAAACTCCATTTCAGCCAAATCTACTCGGTTTCTCGTCCGAATTCCGTGAAATATGGCTCGGTTCAAATTAAAATATCAATATGGATTAAAGTATGTGAAAATATCCATAATGCATCCCGACTCAGTATCGGAGAAAAAAACCGTGTACTAACCCCTTTGAGTTTTCACCGAAAACTCCATTTCAGCCAAATCTACTCAGTTTCTCGTCCGAATTCCGTGAAATATGGCTCGGTTCAAATTAAAATATCAATATGGATTAAAGTATGTAGAAAATATCCATAATGCATCCCGACTCAGTATCGGAGAAAAAACCGTGTACTAACCCCTTTGAGTTTTCACCGAAAACTCCATTTCAGCCAAATCTACTCAGTTTCTCGTCCGAATTCCGCGAAATATGGCTCGGTTCAAATTAAAATATCAATATGGATTAAAGTATGTGAAAATATCCATAATGCATCCCGACTCAGTATCGGAGAAAAAACCGTGTACTAACCCCTTTGAGTTTTCACCGAAAACTCCATTTCAGCCAAATCTACTCGGTTTCTCGTCCGAATTCCGCGAAATATGGCTCGGTTCAAATTAAAATATCAATATGGATTAAAGTATGTGAAAATATCCATAATGCATCCCGACTCAGTATCGGAGAAAAAACCGTGTACTAACCCCTTTGAGTTTTCACCGAAAACTCCATTTCAGCCAAATCTACTCGGTTTCTCGTCCGAATTCCGCGAAATATGGCTCGGTTCTAATTAAAATATCAATATGGATTAAAGTATGTGAAAATATCCATAATGCATCCCGACTCAGTATCGGAGAAAAAACCGTGTACTAACCCCTTTGAGTTTTCACCGAAAACTCCATTTCAGCCAAATCTACTCGGTTTCTCGTCCGAATTCCGCGAAATATGGCTCGGTTCAAATTAAAATATCAATATGGATTAAAGTATGTGAAAATATCCATAATGCATCCCGACTCAGTATCGGAGAAAAAACCGTGTACTAACCCCTTTGAGTTTTCACCGAAAACTCCATTTCAGCCAAATCTACTCAGTTTCTCGTCCGAATTCCGTAAATATGGCTCGGTTCAAATTAAAATATCAATATGGATTAAAGTATGTGAAAATATCCATAATGCATCCCGACTCAGTATCGGAGAAAAAACCGTGTACTAACCCCTTTGAGTTTTCACCGAAAACTCCATTTCAGCCAAATCTACCCGGTTTCTCGTCCGAATTCCGCGAAATATGGCATCGGTTCAAATTAAAATATCAATATGGATTAAAGTATATGAAAATATCCATAATGCATCCCGACTCAGTATCGGAGAAAAAACCGTGTACTAACCCCTTTGAGTTTTCACCGAAAACTCCATTTCAGCCAAATCTACTCGGTTTCTCGTCCGAATTCCGCGAAATATGGCTCGGTTCAATTAAAATATCAATATGGATTAAGTATGTAGAAAATATCCATAATGCATCCCGACTCAGTATCGGAGAAAAAACCGTGTACTAACCCCTTTGAGTTTTCACCGAAAACTCCATTTCAGCCAAATCTACTCAGTTTCTCGTCCGAATTCCGTGAAATATGGCCCGGTTCAAATTAAAATATCAATATGGATTAAGTATGTGAAAATATCCATAATGCATCCCGACTCAGTATCGGAGAAAAAACCGTGTACTAACCCCTTTGAGTTTTCACCGAAAACTCCATTTCAGCCAAATTTACTCGGTTTCTCGTCCGAATTCCGCGAAATATGGCTCGGTTCAAATTAAAATATCAATATGGATTAGAGTATGTGAAAATATCCACAATGCATCCCGACTCAGTATCGGAGAAAAAACCGTGTACTAACCTCTTTGAGTTTTCACCGAAAACTCCATTTCAGCCAAATCTACTCGGTTTCTCGTCCGAATTCCGCGAAATATGGCTCGGTTCTAATTAAATATCAATATGGATTAAAGTATGTGAAAATATCCATAATGCATCCCGACTCAGTATCGGAGATAAAACCGTGTACTAACCCCTTTGAGTTTTCACCGAAAACTCCATTTCAGCCAAATCTACTCGGTTTCTCGTCCGAATTCCGCGAAATATGGCTCGGTTCAAATTAAAATATCAATATGGATTAAAGTATGTGAAAATATCCATAATGCATCCCGACTCAGTATCGGAGAAAAAACCGTGTACTAACCCCTTTGAGTTTTCACCGAAAACTCCATTTCAGCCAAATCTACTCCGTTTCTCGTCCTAATTCCGCGAAATATGGCTCGGTTCAAATTAAAATATCAATATGGATTAAAGTATGTGAAAATATCCATAATGCATCCCGACTCAGTATCGGAGAAAAAACCGTGTACTAACCCCTTTGAGTTTTCACCGAAAACTCCATTTCAGCCAAATCTACTCGGTTTCTCGTCCGAATTCCGCGAAATATGGCTCGGTTCAAATTAAAATATCAATATGGATTAAAGTATGTGAAAATATCCATAATGCATCCCGACTCAGTATCGGAGAAAAAACCGTGTACTAACCCCTTTGAGTTTTCACCGAAAACTTCCATTTCAGCCAAATTTACTCAGTTTGCTCGTCCGAATTCCGCTGAAATATGGCTCAGTTCAAATTAAAATATCAATATGGATTAAATTATGTGAAAATATCCATAATGCATCCCAACAAAGTATCGGAGAAAAAACCGTGTACTAACCCCTTTGAGTTTTCACCGAAAACTCCTATTTCAGCCAAATCTACTCAGGTTTCTCGTCCGAATTCCGCGAAATATGGCTCGGTTCAAATTAAAATATCAATATGGATTAAAGTATGTGAAAATATCCATAATGCATCCCGAGTCAGGTATCGGAGAAAAAACTGTGTACTAACCCCTTTGAGTTTTCACCGAAAACTCTATTTCAGCCAAATCTACTCGATTTCTCGTCCGAATTCCGCGAAATATGGATCGGTTCAAATTAAATATCAATATGGATTAAAGTATGTGAAAATATCCATAATGCATCCCGACTCAGTATCGGAGATAAAACCGTGTACTAACCCCTTTGAGTTTTCACCGAAAACTCCATTTCAGCCAAATCTACTCCGTTTCTCGTCCGAATTCCACGAAATATGGCTCGGTTCAAATTAAAATATCAATATGGATTAAATTATGTGAAAATATCCATAATGCATCCCGACTCAGTATCGGAGAAAAAACCGTGTAATAACCCCAATTTTTGGGAATTTTTGAAACCCTTATGAATAGTGTTTTTGCTGAATGAGAAAACTTTTCATGCCACGCTATGTAGGGGTTCTGTTATTGATCTTATGGGATATTATTAGTACTCTATGTGGTATATAAGTGTATGTAAAGATCGTCAGAATCCAATTCCGAACACTTTGATTTTTCCCGGAAATCCACAATATACGGAGAGAATTGAGTATAAGGTAACAGGATAAAAAGGATTTAAATTAAAGGATTATAAGAGAGGATCATAAAAGGAATATAATATATTGAGAAAGGTTAAGGGAACCTAAGTAATAAGATCCCGGGTATGATCCCTCAAACGATAAACGAGAACGAAAGATAAGCGAACCGTAAAACAAATAAGTGACCAAGAGACAAGCTTGTACAAGAAGCCAGGGATTGTGACATCATCAAACCACAAGGTGTGGACAAGTGGGAGCATAATGACATGTGCAAGGTGACACAAGCATGACATAGGGAAGGAGGAGGTGTGGTTGGTTTATAACCACACAAATAAAAGGTTAATTAAGTCATTAACCAAAAACAACACAAAAATCAACCAACCAAGCAAATCATTTCATTTTCATCAAACAAAACACAAAAATATCATTCTTCCCAAGCTAGCTCTCGGCCCATTTCTTAAAATTTGAAGATCCAAGCTCCACCACTTATTATTTAGCAAGGTAATTATCCTAGCTTCTCCTAGTTAAGTTACATACTTCCTATAAGTTTAAGCTTCTAATTCCAAGCCAATCTTTTTCTATAAATCAAGGAAGAAGATGGTGAATAGTAACCTTCAAGAAATAACTTTAGTTTTCTTGGATTTTTATGAAAGATTAAGGTTATACAAGCAAGGATCAAGGTTCTTTTAGGCATTCAAGGCTCTTGGATTGTGTTAGGAAGCTTCAAGGAGGTATAAACAACTTTCACCTTTAACTTATAGTTTGAACTTTGAGTTTTGATGAGTTTATGGATGGATTAATGTCTATATAGAAATATCCATGTATGTATAGCAAGATCCATGTATGTTAGATAGTTGGGTTGGATTTGTGGTGATTTTGGATATGAATCTTGGTTAATGGTTAATGAATCTTAAGTTATGGATTAGTAGATCATGTTTGTGGTTGAATAAGTTGGAAAACCTTGAGATTATGGACTGACTTTGCCTTGATATAAGTTGTGTTTGATGTATTGATGATGGTTGGGTGGTTTGTAGTGAATTGGTAAAGAATTGGAGTGGTATAAATATTGGTAATCGCGTAAACATAGCCGTCGTAATGTCCGATTTTCTTTGGACTGTTTTTGTGCATAGCATTAGGACCCGAGAACCCCCTGCTAGATTGTGACCACTGCCATGTTTAGATAGCTCATGTTACGAGCTTCGTTTTGATATGTAGTTCGTTCGATTCCGATTTACGGTTTAGGAGAAACGACCGTTTCAAGTAACGGCATTTCGCGAACGAAACTTTTTCCCTCGCCTTACTTTGAAATGTAGGTTAAAGACCAAAAAGGGTTAATTAATGCATGAAACATTTATGGTAAGTGTTTTAGGCAGTTGGTAAGTCACTCGCGAAGGAATCGCTTTAAAACTCGTAAAGGTTAAATTATTAAAAATGGTGGAGCCGAGGGTACCCGAGTGACTTAAGCGAATCAGTGAGCGCAAAACAAGCGTTAGAGTCTAAGTTAGTTAAAGTATAGATTCACAAGTGACTTTGGTTTAATTCCAACTTACTTGTTGTTTATAGGTTACCAGACTCGTCCCGAGCCATTCGTAACCCCCAGTCGCTCAGGCAAGTATTCTATCCGTTATACTGTTGTTGTGATGTATACACTTGTATATGCATTATCTTGCGATAGATGCATGTTGGTTATTTAGCAAATTCTTGCGATATATTGTAGCATGTGATATGGTATATATGCATGCCTGTGTCATATTCTTGAAATATATATCTGTTGGTTCAGTTGATAATACCTATGCTAGAGGATAGCGGTATCTTGCATATACCCTTAGTATAGGGACCCAAAGGTGAAAATATTTTCAAAAACCGGGAGTCGAGGATCCCGAGTAATCTTGTATATATGGATATGGATATATACATATATATATATATATTTATATATATATATGGTTATAGTTTTCCAAACTATTAATCGAATAAGGTTTATTCGATAACTTTAAACTTTATTTTATTATTGAATATTATTTCGAATATTATTCGAGGACTTATGACTCTTTTATATTATTTATTGAATATTATTTGAATATTCATTCGAGGGCTTATGACTCTTTTATATTATTTATTGAATATTATTTGAATATTCATTCGAGGGCTTATGACTCTTTTATATTATTTATTGAATATTATTTGAATATTCATTTGAGGATGTATGACTCCTTTATTTTATTTAATGAATATTATTTATAATATTCATTCGAGGTATTATGACTCAGCTTATATTATTTATTGAATATTATTTGAATATTCATTTGAGGATCTATGACTCCGATTATTTGCTGAGATATATTCTTTATTTTATTAAAGAATAAGATGTCAATAATCAAACTTATTTTCGATTATTCAAATGAAGATAATACTTTCATATAAGTATATCTTTGGTTATTTAATACTCGTTTCAAGTATAAATTTTAATACTTCTACTTCAATTATTTTTATAAAGATTATTCTTTATGGGAATATTATTTAAATAATAATATTCAGTCATTTTCTAAAATATTCTGGGGACTGATTTACTTCATTAAATCAGCCTTACTCCAAGCACTCTTTAAAGTGTTTTCGAGTCTTCAAAATGATTTTTAAAAGTCAGAGCGGATCCCAAAACTCATTTTTATATTTAAGATCTTCCTTTTAAGGGGATTTAAATACTCGCTCAAAACCTGGGGAATCCGGCTCTGTGGTTTATTTTATATTCGCAACAAGGTTGCAGATTTGGTAAATGAATTGATTACTTGCCCAACGTTCGGGAAGTAAGCCCCTCTCATTGAGTCGGCATAAGCGACAGGCCGGGGTACGGTCTATTATTGTGTAAGTGGCTCAGTGGGAGTCCATCAAATGCATAAGTGGCTGAGTGGCAGTCCAGCATAGGTCTTAATTATGACCAGGGTGATGACCAGTGGGGAATTCGTCCATCTACTAGTAGAAAAGGTTACTTATTGGTATCTTTGCCTGATCAGCAAGATATCGGGTTTATGCCAAAATTCTTTTCCTTTCCCAAAATTCATTGGATGTTTCAAACTCTGTTCATACTTTACATAACAGAGGTTCCAGGAAATGTTTAAAGGGGTATATATGTGTGGATATATATATATCGGGACTAAAGAAAGTATCTCTTAACTTTTTCATTCAATAATATTTCAAAGATTGAATCTATTCAAGTCTTATCTTGTGGTCTCATCAGTGGGATGAACTTTTGAAATTGATTGTAACTTGAACGGTGGTAGTTCAAGTAGTATTTGGGAATGATATAAGTGTAGTGAAGTATTTGGTAACTTCATCTTTTAAACTTATATCTAATTAATAATTGTCTTATGTATGACAAAGATTTTCAGAAAAACGTTGAGACAAGGTTAGATATATGAGATCACCTTGCAACGATATTTTTTTATATACAGTTATACACTGGGATTTTGTGTATATTATGCATGGAAGAGGACTTCCAATATTTTGAAAAGTATATATGTATATATATATACTGAATATTTTGCGACTTCATCGCATTAAGTTATCAACTTGGTTCATTTCTTTTGACCAAGACTTTCATGAGTATTATGAGTAGACTCATATACTGTAAATAATTATGCATATTATTTTGGTGGGCTTGCTGCTCACCCTTGCTTTCTTCTTTCATCACACAACATCAGATAGATAAGATGAACAGGACCAAGCTCCCAATTCGCGATCGGATAGGAAGCGTTTCGCAGCTTCCTATAGGCATTGAAGTCACTGTAGCTGAGGTAGGGAACTACCAATAGACTAGGCTTCAACTTTTGATGTACCAGATTTATGTATATTTATGAATTGTAATAATGGCAATGAAATGTAAATTTATTCAGAACCCTTTTAAGGTGTATTGACTTATAATTGTGGAATAAAACGACTTGTGATTATTTGTGGATGTTCATCTCTGAGACTATAACGTGTGGTGTGTGTTTATTGTGGGGTCACAGTACAGAGTAGTTGATTGTGTATTAAGATTGGGTGTTATTAAGGGAAATGGATCTCGTGACAACCCGGATCCCCGACCCCGGATCTGGGGGTGTTACAGAAATGGTATCAGAGCTAAGCGTTATAAACCTCAGAGATGATGGGACGTTAAGATAATAAGTTAACTAAGATAATAAGAACTCTTGCCAAGTTCATAGTCGGGCTACCTAACGTAGCACTGACAGTTAAAACCCTTATGGGAACCCTTATAAATATCGTGATAGGAGCGTAGTTCGTTATCGTATATGGTAGCGGGACTCCGAACCCTGAGGTTGAGGAGCAACATCGCGATGATATTTTATTACTAATTGGAGATCGGATTGCGGAACCGATAGAGTGTCCTAATGCAGGACCGGATGATGTTGATAGTGAGGATGTAGCGGTTGATGATGTTGTCCTAGAAGGGATAGTTATTGAGGAGGATCCCATGGAGGATCCTGACAAGAATGAATAAAGGACCACTGAGGAATTGATGACCATGGTTAGGGAAACTACCAGAGGTAGGATTGGCCGGTCACTACCGGAGGTTCGTTCAAGTTGTAAAGATAGTAGCCCCTTTAACGCGGCTTACTCGTAAGACTGAGAAGTTCGAATGGACAGAGAAATACGAGAAAAGATTTTAACAACTGAAGCAAAGGTTGGTGGCGGCCCATATGTTGGCGTTGCCGGATGAAAAATGAGATTTTGTGATTTGTAAGTGACGCTTCGCATAAGGAATTAGGGTGCTTCTTATATAGCACAGCAAGATAATCGCGTCTGCGTCAAGACAATTAAGGAAGTATAAAATTCGATATCCCCACCCATGAGCTTGGGCTCGTGGCAATAGTTTTTCCCTAAAGATTGGAGGCACTACTTGTATGGAGAGAAGTGCAAGATTTACACAAACCATAGGAGCTCTAGTACATTTTTGCGTAGAAAGAGCTCAACATACGCCAGAGGAGGCGGTTAGAGCTAATCAAGGATTACGATTATGAGATTCTTTATCATTCGGGGGAAAGCCAATGTGGTGGCTGATGCCCTTAGTAAAAAGGAGAGACTCAAGATGATAATGTCTTTTGGGGAGTTTATAAGAGATTTTGAGAAAATGGAAATAGAAGTGAAGGTAACCGGAGCCGGTACCGAAAAGCTATTTGAGATTGCAATACAGCCCGAATTATTGGAAAAGAAAATATTGTGCCAGTAAAAGTGATGAATGAAGGCAGAGAGCCAACAAATAGATATGAGATTAATACCGAGAAAGATGATAAAGGAATAATGAGGCATTCCTATAGAAATTGGGTTCCAAATGTTCAAGAGCCTAAAGATGAAATCTTAGATGAAAGCTAGTTTGAGGAATAAGATTTAGAGCAAACCCTGAACGTGATAATCAGGGAGGTCGCAATTAAGATATAAAGAACCCGGAAAATAATAAAGTGGAAAATGAAGATTTTAAATTAAAAGATGACTCCAAGTATGGGGAGTAGGAAGAAACATTTAGACTGAGGAAACAAAAGTCGAGCGAGATAAGGAGACCCAAGACGGTACTCCTATACGGAAATTCATGGACCTGTCTTAAAAGAACTTAGACTATTATCCCCAACCACCACCTTGAGGAAACAATGCGGTAGGAAATTCTTCATGACCTTTAAATCGTTAAGCTCTCAGAGTTCCAAGGAACAGGTTGACCTAGTCGAGGCAAGAGCCTGGCTAAAGGAAATATAGGAATCATTTGAGATTCTAAATGATTGACGAATCACAAAAGACTGTTTTTATCACTCACCCTCCTAAGAGAGAGACCACCTGCTGGTGAAAGGCCAAGGAAGGCACGGAGCAAGAGATTATAACAAACTGATTAAAGTTCAGCCAATTGTTTTCGGGAAAGTAATTCCCAAGGTTATGGAATAGTGTAAAAGCTTTAGAGCCAGAACAAAGGCAGACGAGTATGATGAATTATGAATCTAAGTTGTAAAAGTTATCAAGATTCATTCTGAAGACACGAATCCAGAATGACGGGATGTTTGAAATCAATGCTTATGTTGTGTTGGTTCATGAAATAACGATAAGAGAAAGGAATATAAAGGCAAGAGAGTTTGAGGAATGATAAGGGAGTTGGGTATGAGGAAACCCTAAAGACTCGTAGAAATAGAAATAGAAGAGTATATAATCGTCAGGATGAGAGTGATTCACCATGAGTTAAAATTGATGGTTGAAGGCATAAGAGTTATGTATATTTTATCCCCTTTAAGTTGGGAGGATTCGAGGAAAACCTTGAGATAGTTCGAAGGATAAATATTGAGACGCGGATAGAATGAGGAGACAAGGAAGTAAGAAATTAGGAAAATTGGATGAAGGAAGTGACCTTCAAGAATGTGAAGTGTAAGACCGGTGGCTTGATACCCAGGAAGGGAGACGCCAGGTATGAACGATATCCCAACATTGAGATGACTGTTGAGATAAACAACAAAAGTAAATAAGGAATTATTAAGAAGAAGTTCACGTTGAACACGACCAATATCTTCCAGAACATCCTTGTTATCGTTACCAAATTAGGCAAGACAAGCGGATGACCATTGTTATCTTTTGGAGGCCATATGGATTGACCTCAATTTGAATAAGGATGCTATTATGAAGTGAGGTATAGACTATCGAGATGGGGAATGTTGAATAAGATAATCTATCAAGGATATATGACTTGATTTATCCATGGAAGGATGCAGGTACCTTTTAAAGGTGGAATTAAGGATAGAACATCGGTAACTTAAAATGAATCCTAAGGGGAATGCATAAAGGTTGGCATTTCACCCTTAGTAGGGATAGTATGAGTTTGACAGTATGAATTGGGAAGGATTAAGGTATTAACAACCTTTAAGGATCAATGGAGAAATTTTTTCAGAAGTATATAGACTATGGTTCTAGTATTAGTAAATGGTATTTTGATATACCCTGTACCTAGGGAGTACCGAATGAAGAATTTAAGAATAACCTTAGAGGTTTTACAAGGAGAAAGGTAATATCCAAAATTCTCAAGAATAAAAATGTTGATAAAGGAAATATGACATAATTATAATGATGCCAAGTGGGGCACGTGTTAACCCACGAGAAAGTATGGATCGAACCAGTAAAGGTCGAAATTATTCAGGGCAATTAAGACTTAAGATAAAAGATGTTCTAAGTATGATTGAGAGTCAGTCGTGACAGTGATTAACCTCTAAAGACTGAGGCAATAACTTATGGAAAAATGGTGATATTTTTTTTTACTCATCAGATTTTAAGGAATACATCTTCACAAAAGCAGTGATTGAAATAAGGTAGAAAATTTATTTGGAGGTGGTTAAAATGGCATTGACTATAAGGGAAATTTTAATATCAGGAAAGGCCAAAGAGGTGGTCGACACTTTAAAGGTAAGAGGATAATTGTAGGCGCTTGTGCCAAAGAATACAGTGATGATGGTTAAAGCTGTGAAGGTTGTATTATGATTTGAAAGATTGACATTCCTTCTGATGACTGTGCAATACCCAACCGTAATAGTAGTTGGTAAAGGTTTAATTTGTGTAATCGCCATGAACGGGCTATCTATCTTAGAAGGTCCTATCTTGAGATAAGCCAGGACCATGTTTCAAAAAGGACCAAACAAACCTTTGAGTTAAGTCTTCTATTGAAGGCATATGATAAAAAAATGGTATTAACCTGCTATCGTTACTTTGATTGAAACTCTTCTGCAATTTTATCTACTTCATGTCATGAAAGTACGCCAGAGTTTGGAGTGTTCTTCATGAATTATGATTGGTGATTATGTTAACTCCTTAGAAGTATTTGATACGACATGTATGGACTCCGTATGGTTAGCTATTAAGATTTCATGGAATGTGAATGACGACAGTAGGTCAGTGGTGGACCATAGTAAGGCAGCAATGATTCTGCGAGTAGTGAGCTGATTACAACCGTGAGAGTTGTATTGGAACGGGTGTTGAGATTGAGTACCACTAATCGGGTCGTGGTAGTGTATAAGTTATCATTGATAGACTAATTAAGTAGAGTGTCTACCTAGTGAATTATTATTCTTTCTTATCAATAGGGAGTCGTATTATTATACGAGGAAGGTTGCGGTGCAAGCATAGAATTCTAGTAACGATGATGTCTAGAATGAGATCCCAGATTCGATTTTCGATGTCGAGGGAGTTTCAAAGGTGATTGTGTATGAGCTCGAGGAAGAGCATGGGTCCATAGAATGATGAACGGAATAGAAATATTTAGACATGGGAAATACGATGTTATAATACTTGATGCTGATATAAATACGTTTATGTTTTGTTCTCCTATGACAAACCTCTATAATTCAGAGGTAGGTTCCAAGCCAGATATTTTGTGGCAGTATATTTTTTTTTTATATATACAATTCTCTTCAATTCGTTCTTTTCTCTTCTTTCATTTCATATAAACTGAGAAGAACAACCCTTCCAGGAAGGGGAGGTATTGCCGAATGACTATCTATCTTTGTGATAGAAGCCTAGTAGGATACCACATGTTGTTTAATTGCTTGTCAAGTACTAAAGGCTGGCCACCTTCTGTACTAACTATGCGATATAACAAGTGTTCATGATCATAGTGATCTCTCAACAAATTCCTTTACTTCTATTTGATTGATCAAATTTTGGAAAATAGAAACAACTGAAAAAGGAGTAATAAAGTGGTGGTAGTATGCGGAATGGGAACACATTCGTGATACTAAGGTTGACGTGGTTATTAAAAGGGTTATAGAACGCTAGCGAGCAAAAGTATGACCAGTATAATATTAGGAACAGAAGGTGATAGCGATTACGAACTGGAAAAGAATGGGTATTGAGAAGCAAGAGCTCTAATGATTGGAAGCTATGATGAGAGTCTGTGCAATAGACTTGAAAGAATTTGGAATGATCACTTAATTCGGATTGAGTTATCTTACGACAATAGATCATATGTCATTATCGAGATGTCGCCTTATGAGATCCTTGAGGGAAGACAATGTCGATCTCCCTTATGTTAGGATGAAGTTGTAGAGCGCAAGATGCTCGGACCCGCAGTAGTCCAAAGGACCAAGGATATGATAGATCTAATCAGAGGACGGCTGGTAGTAGCCCAAGATGGACATGATGAGTATGTTGATTTGACACGAAAGGATAAAGAGTATGAAATAGGGGACCTAGTAATGTTATAGGTATCCCTTGGAAAGGATTGATGAGGTTCGGAAAGAAAGGAAAGCTAAGTCTACAATTTATTGGACCCTTGGATATGTTAAGACGTTTGGGAAGTTAGCATATGAGCTAGCCCTAACCCCGAACATGTAGCAGGTCGTAACGTGTTTCACGTATCAATGTTAAGGAAGTGTAATTTAGATGCCAGATAAATAGAGGCATATGAGCGCATAGATATGCAACCCGACGTAACCTATATGGAGCAACCAGGAAGGGTTATAGAGTGAAAAAGAACAAGTGCTTAGGAGAAGGATTATTAAACTAGGCAGAGTTTGGTGGTAGGACCATAATGTGGGAAAATTTACTTAAGAGTTAGAAGGTGCAATGCTAGGAAGGTATCCCTATTCATTTTCTATCTGATTCCGGGACGGAATCCTTTTAAGGAGGGGAGACTGTAATAACCCCAATTTTTGGGAATTTTTGAAACCCTTATGAATAGTGTTTTTGCTGAATGAGAAAACTTTTCATGCCACGCTATGTAGGGGTTCTGTTATTGATCTTATGGGATATTATTAGTACTCTATGTGGTATATAAGTGTATGTAAAGATCGTCAGAATCCAATTCCGAACACTTTGATTTTTCCCGGAAATCCACAATATACGGAGAGAATTGAGTATAAGGTAACAGGATAAAAAGGATTTAAATTAAAGGATTATAAGAGAGGATCATAAAAGGAATATAATATATTGAGAAAGGTTAAGGGAACCTAAGTAATAAGATCCCGGGTATGATCCCTCAAACGATAAACGAGAACGAAAGATAAGCGAACCGTAAAACAAATAAGTGACCAAGAGACAAGCTTGTACAAGAAGCCAGGGATTGTGACATCATCAAACCACAAGGTGTGGACAAGTGGGAGCATAATGACATGTGCAAGGTGACACAAGCATGACATAGGGAAGGAGGAGGTGTGGTTGGTTTATAACCACACAAATAAAAGGTTAATTAAGTCATTAACCAAAAACAACACAAAAATCAACCAACCAAGCAAATCATTTCATTTTCATCAAACAAAACACAAAAATATCATTCTTCCCAAGCTAGCTCTCGGCCCATTTCTTAAAATTTGAAGATCCAAGCTCCACCACTTATTATTTAGCAAGGTAATTATCCTAGCTTCTCCTAGTTAAGTTACATACTTCCTATAAGTTTAAGCTTCTAATTCCAAGCCAATCTTTTTCTATAAATCAAGGAAGAAGATGGTGAATAGTAACCTTCAAGAAATAACTTTAGTTTTCTTGGATTTTTATGAAAGATTAAGGTTATACAAGCAAGGATCAAGGTTCTTTTAGGCATTCAAGGCTCTTGGATTGTGTTAGGAAGCTTCAAGGAGGTATAAACAACTTTCACCTTTAACTTATAGTTTGAACTTTGAGTTTTGATGAGTTTATGGATGGATTAATGTCTATATAGAAATATCCATGTATGTATAGCAAGATCCATGTATGTTAGATAGTTGGGTTGGATTTGTGGTGATTTTGGATATGAATCTTGGTTAATGGTTAATGAATCTTAAGTTATGGATTAGTAGATCATGTTTGTGGTTGAATAAGTTGGAATGGACTGACTTTGCCTTGATATAAGTTGTGTTTGATGTATTGATGATGGTTGGGTGGTTTGTAGTGAATTGGTAAAGAATTGGAGTGGTATAAATATTGGTAATCGCGTAAACATAGCCGTCGTAATGTCCGATTTTCTTTGGACTGTTTTTGTGCATAGCATTAGGACCCGAGAACCCCCTGCTAGATTGTGACCACTGCCATGTTTAGATAGCTCATGTTACGAGCTTCGTTTTGATATGTAGTTCGTTCGATTCCGATTTACGGTTTAGGAGAAACGACCGTTTCAAGTAACGGCATTTCGCGAACGAAACTTTTTCCCTCGCCTTACTTTGAAATGTAGGTTAAAGACCAAAAAGGGTTAATTAATGCATGAAACATTTATGGTAAGTGTTTTAGGCAGTTGGTAAGTCACTCGCGAAGGAATCGCTTTAAAACTCGTAAAGGTTAAATTATTAAAAATGGTGGAGCCGAGGGTACCCGAGTGACTTAAGCGAATCAGTGAGCGCAAAACAAGCGTTAGAGTCTAAGTTAGTTAAAGTATAGATTCACAAGTGACTTTGGTTTAATTCCAACTTACTTGTTGTTTATAGGTTACCAGACTCGTCCCGAGCCATTCGTAACCCCCAGTCGCTCAGGCAAGTATTCTATCCGTTATACTGTTGTTGTGATGTATACACTTGTATATGCATTATCTTGCGATAGATGCATGTTGGTTATTTAGCAAATTCTTGCGATATATTGTAGCATGTGATATGGTATATATGCATGCCTGTGTCATATTCTTGAAATATATATCTGTTGGTTCAGTTGATAATACCTATGCTAGAGGATAGCGGTATCTTGCATATACCCTTAGTATAGGGACCCAAAGGTGAAAATATTTTCAAAAACCGGGAGTCGAGGATCCCGAGTAATCTTGTATATATGGATATGGATATATACATATATATATATATTTATATATATATATGGTTATAGTTTTCCAAACTATTAATCGAATAAGGTTTATTCGATAACTTTAAACTTTATTTTATTATTGAATATTATTTCGAATATTATTCGAGGACTTATGACTCTTTTATATTATTTATTGAATATTATTTGAATATTCATTCGAGGGCTTATGACTCTTTTATATTATTTATTGAATATTATTTGAATATTCATTTGAGGATGTATGACTCCTTTATTTTATTTAATGAATATTATTTATAATATTCATTCGAGGTATTATGACTCAGCTTATATTATTTATTGAATATTATTTGAATATTCATTTGAGGATCTATGACTCCGATTATTTGCTGAGATATATTCTTTATTTTATTAAAGAATAAGATGTCAATAATCAAACTTATTTTCGATTATTCAAATGAAGATAATACTTTCATATAAGTATATCTTTGGTTATTTAATACTCGTTTCAAGTATAAATTTTAATACTTCTACTTCAATTATTTTTATAAAGATTATTCTTTATGGGAATATTATTTAAATAATAATATTCAGTCATTTTCTAAAATATTCTGGGGACTGATTTACTTCATTAAATCAGCCTTACTCCAAGCACTCTTTAAAGTGTTTTCGAGTCTTCAAAATGATTTTTAAAAGTCAGAGCGGATCCCAAAACTCATTTTTATATTTAAGATCTTCCTTTTAAGGGGATTTAAATACTCGCTCAAAACCTGGGGAATCCGGCTCTGTGGTTTATTTTATATTCGCAACAAGGTTGCAGATTTGGTAAATGAATTGATTACTTGCCCAACGTTCGGGAAGTAAGCCCCTCTCATTGAGTCGGCATAAGCGACAGGCCGGGGTACGGTCTATTATTGTGTAAGTGGCTCAGTGGGAGTCCATCAAATGCATAAGTGGCTGAGTGGCAGTCCAGCATAGGTCTTAATTATGACCAGGGTGATGACCAGTGGGGAATTCGTCCATCTACTAGTAGAAAAGGTTACTTATTGGTATCTTTGCCTGATCAGCAAGATATCGGGTTTATGCCAAAATTCTTTTCCTTTCCCAAAATTCATTGGATGTTTCAAACTCTGTTCATACTTTACATAACAGAGGTTCCAGGAAATGTTTAAAGGGGTATATATGTGTGGATATATATATATCGGGACTAAAGAAAGTATCTCTTAACTTTTTCATTCAATAATATTTCAAAGATTGAATCTATTCAAGTCTTATCTTGTGGTCTCATCAGTGGGATGAACTTTTGAAATTGATTGTAACTTGAACGGTGGTAGTTCAAGTAGTATTTGGGAATGATATAAGTGTAGTGAAGTATTTGGTAACTTCATCTTTTAAACTTATATCTAATTAATAATTGTCTTATGTATGACAAAGATTTTCAGAAAAACGTTGAGACAAGGTTAGATATATGAGATCACCTTGCAACGATATTTTTTTATATACAGTTATACACTGGGATTTTGTGTATATTATGCATGGAAGAGGACTTCCAATATTTTGAAAAGTATATATGTATATATATATATACTGAATATTTTGCGACTTCATCGCATTAAGTTATCAACTTGGTTCATTTCTTTTGACCAAGACTTTCATGAGTATTATGAGTAGACTCATATACTGTAAATAATTATGCATATTATTTTGGTGGGCTTGCTGCTCACCCTTGCTTTCTTCTTTCATCACACAACATCAGATAGATAAGATGAACAGGACCAAGCTCCCAATTCGCGATCGGATAGGAAGCGTTTCGCAGCTTCCTATAGGCATTGAAGTCACTGTAGCTGAGGTAGGGAACTACCAATAGACTAGGCTTCAACTTTTGATGTACCAGATTTATGTATATTTATGAATTGTAATAATGGCAATGAAATGTAAATTTATTCAGAACCCTTTTAAGGTGTATTGACTTATAATTGTGGAATAAAACGACTTGTGATTATTTGTGGATGTTCATCTCTGAGACTATAACGTGTGGTGTGTGTTTATTGTGGGGTCACAGTACAGAGTAGTTGATTGTGTATTAAGATTGGGTGTTATTAAGGGAAATGGATCTCGTGACAACCCGGATCCCCGACCCCGGATCTGGGGGTGTTACAAACCGTGTACTAACCCCTTTGAGTTTTCACCGAAAACTCCATTTCAGCCAAATCTACTCGATTTCTCGTCCGAATTCCGCGAAATATGGCTCGGTTCAAATTAAAATATCATTATGGATTAGAGTATGTGAAAATATCCATAATGCATCCCGACAAAGTATCGGAGAAAAACCGTGTACTAACCCCTTTGAGTTTTCACCGAAAACTCCATTTCAGCCAAATCTACTCGGTTTCTCGTCCGAATTCCGCGAAATATGGCTCGGTTCAAATTAAAATATCAATATGGATTAAAATATGTGAAAATATCCATAATGCATCCCGAGTCGGTATCGGAGAAAAAACTGTGTACTAACCCCTTTGAGTTTTCACCGAAAACTCTATTTCAGCCAAATCTACTCGATTTCTCGTCCGAATTCCGCGAAATATGGATCGGTTCAAATTAAAATATCAATATGGATTAAAGTATGTGAAAATATCCATAATGCATCCCGACTCAGTATCGGAGAAAAAACCGTGTACTAACCCCTTTGAGTTTTCACCGAAAACTCCATTTCAGCCAAATCTACTCCGTTTCTCGTCCGAATTCCACGAAATATGGCTCGGTTCAAATTAAAATATCAATATGGATTAAATTATGTGAAAATATCCATAATGCATCCCGACTCAGTATCGGAGAAAAAACCGTGTACTAACCCCTTTGAGTTTTCACCGAAAACTCCATTTCAGCCAAATCTACTCGGTTTCTCGTCCGAATTCCGCGAAATATGGCTCGGTTCAAATTAAAATATCATATGGATTAAAGTATGTGAAAATATCCATAATACATCCCGACTCAGTATCGGAGAAAAAACCGTGTACTAACCCCTTTGAGTTTTCACCGAAAACTCCATTTCAGCCAAATCTACTCGGTTTCTCGTCCGAATTCCGCGAAATATGGCTCGGTTCAAATTAAAATATCAATATGGATTAAAGTATGTGAAAATATCCATAATGCATCCCGACTCAGTATCGGAGAAAAAACCGTGTACTAACCCCTTTGAGTTTTCACCGAAAACTCCATTTCAGCCAAATCTACTCGGTTTCTCGTCCGAATTCCGCGAAATATGGCTCGGTTCAAATTAAAATATCAATATGGATTAAAGTATGTGAAAATATCCATAATGCATCCCGACTCAGTATCGGAGAAAAAACCGTGTACTAACCCCTTTGAGTTTTCACCGAAAACTCCATTTCAGCCAAATCTACTCGGTTTCTCGTCCGAATTCCGCGAAATATGGCTCGGTTCAAATTAAAATATCAATATGGATTAAAGTATGTGAAAATATCCATAATGCATCCCGACTCAGTATCGGAGAAAAAACCGTGTACTAACCCCTTTGAGTTTTCACCGAAAACTCCATTTCAGCCAAATCCACTCCGTTTCTCGTCCTAATTCCGCGAAATATGGCTCGGTTCAAATTAAAATATCAATATGGATTAAAGTATGTGAAAATATCCATAATGCATCCCGACTCAGTATCGGAGAAAAAACCGTGTACTAACCCCTTTGAGTTTTCACCGAAAACTCCATTTCAGCCAAATCTACTCGGTTTCTCGTCCGAATTCCGCGAAATATGGCTCGGTTCAAATTAAAATATCAATATGGATTAAAGTATGTGAAAATATCCATAATGCATCCCGACTCAGTATCGGAGAAAAAACCGTGTACTAACCCCTTTGAGTTTTCACCGAAAACTCCATTTCACCAAATCTTACTCGGTTTCTCGTCCGAATTCCGCGAAATATGGCTCGGTTCAAATTAAAATATCAATATGGATTAAAGTATGTGAAAATATCCATAATGCATCCCGACTCAGTATCGGAGAAAAAACCGTGTACTAACCCTTTGAGTTTTCACCGAAAACTCCATTTCAGCCAAATCTACTCCGTTTCTCGTCCTAATTCCGCGAAATATGGCTCGGTTCAAATTAAAATATCAATATGGATTAAAGTATGTGAAAATATCCATAATGCATCCCGACTCAGTATCGGAGAAAAAACCGTGTACTAACCCCTTTGAGTTTTCACCGAAAACTCCATTTCAGCCAAATCTACTCGGTTTCTCGTCCGAATTCCGCGAAATATGGCTCGGTTCAAATTAAAATATCAATATGGATTAAAGTATGTGAAAATATCCATAATGCATCCCGACTCAGTATCGGAGAAAAAACCGTGTACTAACCCCTTTGAGTTTTCACCGAAAACTCCATTTCAGCCAAATTTACTCAGTTTGTCGTCCGAATTCCGTGAAATATGGCTCAGTTCAAATTAAAATATAAATATGGATTAAATTATGTGAAAATATCCATAATGCATCCCGAATCAAGTATCGGAGAAAAAACCGTGTACTAAACCCTTTGAGTTTTCACCGAAAACTCTATTTCAGCCAAATCTACTCAGTTTCTCGTCCGAATTCCGCGAAATATGGCTCGGTTCAAATTAAAATATCAATATGGATTAAAGTATGTGAAAATATCCATAATGCATCCCGACTCAGTATCGGAGAAAAAACCGTGTACTAACCCCTTTGAGTTTTCACCGAAAACTCCATTTCAGCCAAATCTACTCGGTTTCTCGTCCGAATTCCGCGAAATATGGCTCGGTTCAAATTAAAATATCAATATGGATTAAAGTATGTGAAAATATCCATAATGCATCCCGACTCAGTATCGGAGAAAAAACCGTGTACTAACCCCTTTGAGTTTTCACCGAAAACTCCATTTCAGCCAAATCTACTCCGTTTCTCGTCCGAATTCCGCGAAATATGGCTCGGTTCAAATTAAAATATCAATATGGATTAAAGTATGTGAAAATATCCATAATGCATCCCGACTCAGTATCGGAGAAAAAACCGTGTACTAACCCCTTTGAGTTTTCACCGAAAACTCCATTTCAGCCAAATCTACTCGGTTTCTCGTCCGAATTCCGCGAAATATGGCTCGGTTCAAATTAAAATATCAATATGGATTAAAGTATGTGAAAATATCCATAATGCATCCCGACTCAGTATCGGAGAAAAAACCGTGTACTAACCCCTTTGAGTTTTCACCGAAAACTCCATTTCAGCCAAATCTACTCGGTTTCTCGTCCGAATTCCGCGAAATATGGCTCGGTTCAAATTAAAATATCAATATGGATTAAAGTATGTGAAAATATCCATAATGCATCCCGACTCAGTATCGGAGAAAAAACCGTGTACTAACCCCTTTGAGTTTTCACCGAAAACTCCATTTCAGCCAAATCTACTCGGTTTCTCGTCCGAATTCCGCGAAATATGGCTCGGTTCAAATTAAAATATCAATATGGATTAAAGTATGTGAAAATATCCATAATGCATCCCGACTCAGTATCGGAGAAAAAAACCGTGTACTAACCCCTTTGAGTTTTCACCGAAAACTCCATTTCAGCCAAATCTACTCGTTTCTCGTCCGAATTCCGCGAAATATGGCTCGGTTCAAATTAAAATATCAATATGGATTAAAGTATGTGAAAATATCCATAATGCATCCCGACTCAGTATCGGAGAAAAAACCGTGTACTAACCCCTTTGAGTTTTCACCGAAAACTCCATTTCAGCCAAATCTACTCGTTTCTCGTCCGAATTCCGCGAAATATGGCTCGGTTCAAATTAAAATATCAATATGGATTAAAGTATGTGAAAATATCCATAATGCATCCCGACTCAGTATCGGAGAAAAAACCGTGTACTAACCCCTTTGAGTTTTCACCGAAAACTCCATTTCAGCCAAATCTACTCGGTTTCTCGTCCGAATTCCGCGAAATATGGCTCGGTTCAAATTAAAATATCAATATGGATTAAAGTATGTGAAAATATCCATAATGCATCCCGACTCAGTATCGGAGAAAAAACCGTGTACTAACCCCTTTGAGTTTTCACCGAAAACTCCATTTCAGCCAAATCTACTCGGTTTCTCGTCCGAATTCCGCGAAATATGGCTCGGTTCAAATTAAAATATCAATATGGATTAAAGTATGTGAAAATATCCATAATGCATCCCGACTCAGTATCGGAGAAAAAACCGTGTACTAACCCCTTTGAGTTTTCACCGAAAACTCCATTTCAGCCAAATCTACTCGGTTTCTCGTCCGAATTCCGCGAAATATGGCTCGGTTCAAATTAAAATATCAATATGGATTAAAGTATGTGAAAATATCCATAATGCATCCCGACTCAGTATCGGAGAAAAAACCGTGTACTAACCCCTTTGAGTTTTCACCGAAAACTCCATTTCAGCCAAATCTACTCGTTTCTCGTCCGAATTCCGCGAAATATGGCTCGGTTCAAATTAAAATATCAATATGGATTAAAGTATGTGAAAATATCCATAATGCATCCCGACTCAGTATCGGAGAAAAAACCGTGTACTAACCCCTTTGAGTTTTCACCGAAAACTCCATTTCAGCCAAATCTACTCGGTTTCTCGTCCGAATTCCGCGAAATATGGCTCGGTTCAAATTAAAATATCAATATGGATTAAAGTATGTGAAAATATCCATAATGCATCCCGACTCAGTATCGGAGAAAAAACCGTGTACTAACCCCTTTGAGTTTTCACCGAAAACTCCATTTCAGCCAAATCTACTCGGTTTCTCGTCCGAATTCCGCGAAATATGGCTCGGTTCAAATTAAAATATCAATATGGATTAAAGTATGTGAAAATATCCATAATGCATCCCGACTCAGTATCGGAGAAAAAACCGTGTACTAACCCCTTTGAGTTTTCACCGAAAACTCCATTTCAGCCAAATCTACTCGTTTCTCGTCCGAATTCCGCGAAATATGGCTCGGTTCAAATTAAAATATCAATATGGATTAAAGTATGTGAAAATATCCATAATGCATCCCGACTCAGTATCGGAGAAAAAACCGTGTACTAACCCCTTTGAGTTTTCACCGAAAACTCCATTTCAGCCAAATCTACTCGTTTCTCGTCCGAATTCCGCGAAATATGGCTCGGTTCAAATTAAAATATCAATATGGATTAAAGTATGTGAAAATATCCATAATGCATCCCGACTCAGTATCGGAGAAAAAACCGTGTACTAACCCCTTTGAGTTTTCACCGAAAACTCCATTTCAGCCAAATCTACTCGTTTCTCGTCCGAATTCCGCGAAATATGGCTCGGTTCAAATTAAAATATCAATATGGATTAAAGTATGTGAAAATATCCATAATGCATCCCGACTCAGTATCGGAGAAAAAACCGTGTACTAACCCCTTTGAGTTTTCACCGAAAACTCCATTTCAGCCAAATCTACTCGGTTTCTCGTCCGAATTCCGCGAAATATGGCTCGGTTCAAATTAAAATATCAATATGGATTAAAGTATGTGAAAATATCCATAATGCATCCCGACTCAGTATCGGAGAAAAAACCGTGTACTAACCCCTTTGAGTTTTCACCGAAAACTCCATTTCAGCCAAATCTACTCGTTTCTCGTCCGAATTCCGCGAAATATGGCTCGGTTCAAATTAAAATATCAATATGGATTAAAGTATGTGAAAATATCCATAATGCATCCCGACTCAGTATCGGAGAAAAAACCGTGTACTAACCCCTTTGAGTTTTCACCGAAAACTCCATTTCAGCCAAATCTACTCGTTTCTCGTCCGAATTCCGCGAAATATGGCTCGGTTCAAATTAAAATATCAATATGGATTAAAGTATGTGAAAATATCCATAATGCATCCCGACTCAGTATCGGAGAAAAAACCGTGTACTAACCCCTTTGAGTTTTCACCGAAAACTCCATTTCAGCCAAATCTACTCGGTTTCTCGTCCGAATTCCGCGAAATATGGCTCGGTTCAAATTAAAATATCAATATGGATTAAAGTATGTGAAAATATCCATAATGCATCCCGACTCAGTATCGGAGAAAAAACCGTGTACTAACCCCTTTGAGTTTTCACCGAAAACTCCATTTCAGCCAAATCTACTCGGTTTCTCGTCCGAATTCCACGAAATATGGCTCGGTTCAAATTAAAATATCAATATGGATTAAAGTATGTGAAAATATCCATAATGCATCCCGACTCAGTATCGGAGAAAAAACCGTGTACTAACCCCTTTGAGTTTTCACCGAAAACTCCATTTCAGCCCAAATCTACTCGGTTTCTCGTCCGAATTCCGCGAAATATGGCTCGGTTCAAATTAAAATATCAATATGGATTAAAGTATGTGAAAATATCCATAATGCATCCCGACTCAGTATCGGAGAAAAACCGTGTACTAACCCCTTTGAGTTTTCACCGAAAACTCCATTTCAGCCAAATCCTACTCGGTTTCTCGTCCGAATTCCGCGAAATATGGCTCGGTTCAAATTAAATATCAATATGGATTAAAGTATGTGAAAATATCCATAATGCATCCCGACTCAGTATCGGAGAAAAAACCGTGTACTAACCCCTTTGAGTTTTCACCGAAAACTCATTTCAGCCAAATCTACTCGGTTTCTCGTCCGAATTCCGCGAAATATGGCTCGGTTCAAATTAAATATCAATATGGATTAAAGTATGTGAAAATATCCATAATGCATCCCGACTCAGTATCGGAGAAAAAAACCGTGTACTAACCCCTTTGAGTTTTCACCGAAAACTCCATTTCAGCCAAATCTACTCCGTTCTCGTCCGAATTCCGCGAAATATGGCTCGGTTCAAATTAAAATATCAATATGGATTAAAGTATGTGAAAATATCCATAATGCATCCGACTCAGTATCGGAGAAAAAAAACCGTGTACTAAACCCCTTTGAGTTTTCACCGAAAACTCCATTTCAGCCAAATCTACTCGGTTTCTCGTCCGAATTCCGCGAAATATGGCTCGGTTCAAATTAAAATATCAATATGGATTAAAGTATGTGAAAATATCCATAATGCATCCCGATTCAGTATCGGAGAAAAAACCGTGTACTAACCCCTTTGAGTTTTCACCGAAAACTCCATTTCAGCCAAATCTACTCGGTTTCTCGTCCGAATTCCGCGAAATATGGCTCGGTTCAAATTAAAATATCAATATGGATTAAAGTATGTGAAAATATCCATAAGCATCCCGACTCAGTAGCGGAGAAAAAACCGTGTACTAACCCCTTTGAGTTTTCACCCGAAAACTCCATTTCAGCCAAATCTACTCCGTTTCTCGTCCTAATTCCGCGAAATATGGCTCGGTTCAAATTAAAATATCAATATGGATTAAAGTATGTGAAAATATCCATAATGCAATCCCGACTCAGTATCGGAGAAAAAACCGTGTACTAACCCCTTTGAGTTTTCACCGAAAACTCCATTTCAGCCAAATCTACTCAGGTTTCCTCGTCCGAATTCCGCGAAATATGGCTCGGATTCAAATTAAAATATCAATATGGATTAAAGTATGTGAAAATATCCATAATGCATCCCGACTCAGTATCGGAGAAAAACCGTGTACTAACCCATTTGAGTTTTCACCGAAAACTCCATTTCAGCCAAATCTTACTCGGTTTGCTCGTCCGAATTCCGTGAAATATGGATCGGTTCAAATTAAATATCAATATGGATTAAGTATGTGAAAATATCCATAATGCATCCCGACTCAGTATCGGAGAAAAAACCGTGTACTAACCCCTTGAGTTTTCACCGAAAACTCCTATTTCAGCCAAATCTACTCCGTTTCTCGTCCGAATTCCGCGAAATATGGCTCGGTTCAAATTAAATATCAATATGGATTAAAGTATGTGAAAATATCCATAATGCATCCCGATCAGGTATCGGAGAAAAAACCGTGTACTAACCCCTTGAGTTTTCACCGAAAACTCATTTCAGCCAAATCTACTCGATTCTCGTCCGAATTCCGCGAAATATGGCTCGGTTCAAATTAAATATCAATATGGATTAAAGTATGTGAAAATATCCATAATGCATCCCGACTCAGTATCGGAAGAAAAAAACCGTGTACTAACCCCTTTGAGTTTTCACCGAAAACTCCATTTCAGCCCAAATCTTACTCGGTTTCTCCGTCCGAATTCCACGAAATATGGCTCGGTTCAAATTAAAATATCAATATGGATTAAAGTATGTGAAAATATCCATAATGCATCCGACTCAGTATCGAGAAAAAACCGTGTACTAACCCCTTTGAGTTTTCACCCGAAAACTCCATTTCAGCCAATCTACTCGGTTTCTCGTCCGAATTCCGCGAAATATGGCTCGGTTCAAATTAAAATATCACATATGGATTAAAGTATGTGAAAATATCCATAATGCATCCCGACTAGTATCGGAGAAAAAACCGTGTACTACCCCTTTGAGTTTTCACCGAAAACTCAATTTCAGCCAAATCTACTCGGTTTCTCGTCCGAATTCCGCGAAATATGGCTCGGTTCAAATTAAAATATCAATATGGATTAAAGTATGTGAAAATATCCATAATGCATCCCGACTCAGTATCGGAGAAAAAAACCGTGTACTAACCCCTTTGAGTTTTCACCGAAAACTCCATTCAGCCAAATCTACTCCGTTTCTCGTCCGAATTCCGCGAAATATGGCTCGGTTCAAATTAAAATATCAATATGGATTAAAGTATGTGAAAATATCCATAATGCATCCCGACTCAGTATCGGAGAAAAAACCGTTGTACTAACCCCTTTGAGTTTTTCACCGAAAACTCCATTTCAGCCAATCTACTCGGTTTCTCTTTTTCTCGTCCGAATTCCGCGAAATATGGCTCGGTTCAAATTAAAATATCAATATGGATTAAGTATGTGAAAATATCCATAATGCATCCCGACGTCAGGTATCGGAGAAAAAACCTGTGTACTAACCCCTTTGAGTTTCACCGAAAACTCCATTTCAGCCAAATCTACTCGGTTTCTCGTCCGAATTCCGCGAATATGGCTCGGTTCAAATTAAAATATCAATATGGATTAAAGTATGTGAAAATATCCATAATGCATCCCGACTCAGTATCGGAGAAAAAACCGTGTACTAACCCCTTTGAGTTTTCACCGAAAACTCCATTTCAGCCAAATCTACTCGTTTCTCGTCCGAATTCCGCGAAATATGGCTCGGTTCAAATTAAAATATCAATATGGATTAAAGTATGTGAAAATATCCATAATGCATCCCGACTCAGTATCGGAGAAAAAACCGTGTACTAACCCCTTTGAGTTTTCACCGAAAACTCCATTTCAGCCAAATCTACTCGGTTTCTCGTCCGAATTCCGCGAAATATGGCTCGGTTCAAATTAAAATATCAATATGGATTAAAGTATGTGAAAATATCCATAATGCATCCCGACTCAGTATCGGAGAAAAAACCGTGTACTAACCCCTTTGAGTTTTCACCGAAAACTCCATTTCAGCCAAATCTACTCGGTTTCTCGTCCGAATTCCGCGAAATATGGCTCGGTTCAAATTAAAATATCAATATGGATTAAAGTATGTGAAAATATCCATAATGCATCCCGACTCAGTATCGGAGAAAAACCGTGTACTAACCCCTTTGAGTTTTCACCGAAAACTCCATTTCAGCCAAATCTACTCGTTTCTCGTCCGAATTCCGCGAAATATGGCTCGGTTCAAATTAAAATATCAATATGGATTAAAGTATGTGAAAATATCCATAATGCATCCCGACTCAGTATCGGAGAAAAAACCGTGTACTAACCCCTTTGAGTTTTCACCGAAAACTCCATTTCAGCCAAATCTACTCGTTTCTCGTCCGAATTCCGCGAAATATGGCTCGGTTCAAATTAAAATATCAATATGGATTAAAGTATGTGAAAATATCCATAATGCATCCCGACTCAGTATCGGAGAAAAAACCGTGTACTAACCCCTTTGAGTTTTCACCGAAAACTCCATTTCAGCCAAATCTACTCGGTTTCTCGTCCGAATTCCGCGAAATATGGCTCGGTTCAAATTAAAATATCAATATGGATTAAAGTATGTGAAAATATCCATAATGCATCCCGACTCAGT
>NW_027419980.1:0-90279 GCF_009905375.1 Apium graveolens
ATGGATGTCAAGTGCTTTTCCTAATGGAGAATTAGAAGAAGAAGTGTATTTTGAGCAACAACCTTGCTTTATTAATCCAAAATTTCTAAACCATGTACAGACTTAAAAGTTTTATATGGACTCAAAAAAGCACCAAGGGCCTGGTATGAAATACTTGCCAAATTCCTGGTAGAAGTGATTTCAAAAGAGGTACTATTAACAAAACCCTATTTTACATAAATAAGGGTAGTGATATGCTTTGGTGTAAATTTATGTTGATGACATTATTTTGGTTCTACTAACAACAAGTTGTGCAAGAAATTTTCTTATTTTTTGAAGTCAAGGTACCAAATGAGTATGATAGGAGACTTGAGTTACTTTCTTGGACTGCAAGTTACACAAACTGATTAAGGAATTTTCATTAATCAGTTTAAGTACACCAAGAATCTATTGACTAGATTCAATATGCAGGAAAATACAACTGCTGCAACTCCAATGACCACTGCTACATAGTTAGATCCTGACCAAGGTAAAGAAATTGATGTCACTGCCTATAGAGGTATGATTGGTTCATTACTCTATCTAAATGCGAGTAGACCAGATATTATGTATGCAACCTGTTTGTGTGCAAGATTTCAGGCCAAGCCTAGAGAACCTCATTTGGTTGTTGTAAAAAGAATTATGAGATATTTAAAGGGGACTCAATCTCTTGGTTTGTGGTATACAAGAGAATCAAATTTTAGTCTACTTGGCTATTCTGATGCAGATTTTGCAGGATGCAAAATTGATAGGAGAGTACCTCAGGTGACTGTCAGTATTGGGTGGTAGATTGGTTACATGGCAAAGCAAGAAAACAGAAATCAATATCTACATCTATAGCGGAAGCTGATATATTGCAGCTGACAGTTGCTGTGCTCAGATTCTTTGGATGAGAAATCAACTATTGGACTATGGATTGTCTTACTCAAATTCCTATCTACTGTGACAATCAAGGTACAATGTTATGACAGGTGATCCAGTGCAACACTCACTCAAAAAAACATATTAGTATAAGATATCATTTTATCTGGGAGCAATGTCATGGAAAGAACAATTGAGCTTTATTTTGTTTCAACTAACCAACAAGTAGCTGACTTTTTCACCAAGCCATTACCAGAAGCAACCTTTGGAAAGTTAATCCATGAGATTGGAATGATCAGCTATGAGAAGAAATGATTTATCAGATCCTGACTTTACTGTACCAATCAAATCATGACACATCAAATCCTGACACACCAAGTCAATTACTGACGAGGTATGTCAAATTCCGACGTGTCAAATCTCGATGATGTCAAATACTGACTGTGAGTATTTTATGATTTTGTTCAATTATTTTCCCTGATTAATACTTGACTTAATTAAGTATATCTAAGAATTATTTTTGTGCATAATTATAGAGCCGTTTATAATTTAGATAAATGTGGCAGATTAATTGATAGTTATTAGGCACATTAACACATATATGCTCCTTAAAAGTCGTGCAACATTAACTACAATTGCACATTATCTGTTCCAATACTATGCCATCCAATTAAAATATGCCATGTGTATTATCGTCTTTCTATCTTTTACTGATACTATCATCAATTGATAAACTATTCAGATTCATATTACACACAATACACATAATTGCTCATCTTCTCTGTTATCTCTGAAATTTTTTCCAACTCAAGCTTTTCGCCCAAAACCCTAATTCTCACAATGGCCACCACTGATTCTATTTCCATTTTCACTGCTACCAAATATGTGTTTAATCACAAGACCTTTGCTACAACAAATTTCAAAGCCCCATTTTATGATACTGATATTCCTCAGGTTTTTAAGATAATTCAAGATTATCTAGCTGAAAGTGAAATTGCTTATGATTTAACTGCTCCGTTTAGAGTTTGGTTTAAGCATATAATGCAAATTTGGGATAATTCCTCTGTTGATGCTGATAGAGGAGTGATTTTATTCACATATGACAACCAAGAGTATGAAATCAATGCTACTATGATTGAGAAGGCATTGAAGCTGCCTGCATTGGAGGAAGGACACTGTTGTGACTCCAATGGCTACTCTATTTGAATGAGTTAGAGAAATAGCCACAATACTGAGTTTACCAAGGCCAGAGAGCTATTCAAGATAAGCTCATAAAGGAATAGAAATTTTACTTTGACTGTATTATTGGAAATCCTGATGCTGGTGATCAAACAAGGAGTGCAACTAAACATGAATGTCTCTATCACAATTTTCTTTTCAAGGAGGAACCAAAGAAAGTAGAGGATACACTCAAGGATGCAGACTGGATTCAAGAATGCATGAAGAGTTGAATGAGTTCGTGGACTACAGGTTACATAAACTGATGAAGGAATTTTTATTAATCAATCTAAGTACACCAAGAATCTATTGACTAGATTCAATATGCAGGAAAGTACAACTGCTGCAACTCCAATGGCCACTGCTACAATCTCTTTGGTTGCTGTGAAAAGAATTATGAGATATTTAAAAGGGACTCAATCTCTTGGTTTGCAGTATACAAGAGAATCAAATTTCAGTCTACTTGGCTATTCTTGCAGATTTGTAGGATGCAAAATTCACAGGAAGAGTACCTCAGGTGGCTGTTAGTATTTGGGTGGTAGATTGGTTACATGGCAAAGCAAGAAACAGAAATCAATATCTACATCTATAGCGGAAGTTGAATGTATTGCAGCTGGCAGTTGCTGTACTCAGATTCTTTGGATGAAAAATCAACTCTTGGACTATGGATTGTCTTACTAAAAAATTCCTATCTACTGTGACAATCAAAGTGCAATTGTTATGACAGGTAATCCAGTGTAACACTCACTCACAAAACATATCAGTATAAGATTTCAGTTAATCAGGGAATATGTCATGGAAATAACAATTGAGCTTCACTTTTTTTCAACTTACCAACAAGTAGCTGATATTTTCACCAAGCCATTACCAGAAGCAACCTTTGGAAAGTTAATCCATGAGATTGGAATGATCAGCTATGAAAGAAATGATCTGTCAGATCCTGACTGTACTGTATCAGTCAAATCATGACACATCAAATCCTGACACAATAAGTTAATTCCTGACGAGGTATGTCAAATTCTGACGTGTCAAATCATGATGATGTCAAATACTGACTGTTAGTATTTTATGATTTTGTTCAATTATTTTCCTTGATTAATACTTGATTTAATTAAGTATATGTGAGAATTATTTTTGTGCATAATTATAGAGCTGTTTATAATTTGGATAAATGTGGCAGATTAATTGATAGTTATTAGGCGTAGTAATACATATCTGCTCCTTAAAAGTCATGCAACATTAACTACAGTTGCACATTATCTGTTCCACTACTATGCCATCCAATTAAAATATGCCATGTGTATTATTGTCTTATTTTCTTTTACTGATACTATCAACAATTGATAAACTATTCACATTCAAATTACACACAATACACACAATTGCTCATCTTCTCTGTTATCTCTGAAAATTTTTCGAACTCAAGCTTTTTCACCTAAAACCCTAATTCTCAAAATGGCCACCACTGATTCTGTTTCCATCTTCACTGCTACCAAATATGTGTTTATTCACAGGACCTTTGCTGCAACAAATTTCAAATCCCCGTTGCATGATACTGATATTCCTCTGGTTTTTACGATGATTCAAGATTATCTAGATGAAAGTGAAATTGGTTATGATTTAACTGCTCCGTCTAGAGTTTGGTTTAAGCAGGTAATGCAAATTTAGGATAATTTCTCTGTTGATGTTCCTAGAGGAGTGATTTTGTTCATATACGACAACAAAGAGTATAAAATCAATTCTACTATGATTGAGAAGGCATTGAAGCTGCCTGCATTGGAGGGAAGGACACCTGTTGTGACTCCAACTGCTACTCTATTTGAATGGGTTAGAGAAATAACCACAATACTGAGTTTACCAAGGCCATAGAGCTATTCAGGACAAAGCTCATAAAGGAATGGAAATTTTACTTTGACTGTATAAGCAGATCATTTCTCAATAAGGTATTTAACTTTGATGCCCTACCTTCATCTTCACTACAGTTAGGGTATTCTTTGTTAAAAAGGTATGCTTTTGATTATGACAATACTATATTGCAATTCCTGATAGCTAGGCTGAGTGATAACGAAAATGTAGTTGGTTATATTAGATTTTTATAACTGATTTTTACATATCTCTTACCTGATTTGAATTTTGAGAAAGATGAACTGTTAATGATTTTTCAAATTAATTCCAAGTCTTTGATTGGTTTAGCTAAAAGGAATGATAGTTTCAGATGGGATACAACATTACCATGGGAAATGTGGGTATCATTATCTAACAAAATGCCTCACATATACTGAAATTCATACACTCTGGAAAAGAGCACATCCAACCCTATTCCTGACCCAAGTGTTTCACTTTCAAAACCTAAATCTAAAAAATCTCGCATCTATGATTTCTCTCAAAAATGAATCAGTTATAAAATCATAACCACTAGATGAGACTGGTGTGTCTGAGAGACAATCAGGTCCAGGAGTTGGTTCACCATCACCTAAATTATAGGAGAAAGAAGGTGCCGTAAGGAAGACGAGTGTGCTAACATCAAGAACTAAACATGGTATAGCTGAAAAGAAAAGAAAATCAACTACTAAAGCATGTGTTAGGTTGGTTGATGAGCCATCAGATACTGACAGTGATGGGCCTATAGTGTTCAAAATTCCTGCTAGACCAGTGGAGGTTACTAGTGCTATTGCAGAGGAAGAAAGAGTTGTTACTGCAGCTACTGGTTCCATGCCTAAGAAAAGAAGATTGATGAAACCAGGTGACAGGATTCAGGCTCAGAAAAAGAAGGATTGAAGTTCTAGCTAGTGTTACTCTTGATTAGGAAACTACTGCAAATCCTGACATCACCTCATCAGTTCATGACCAAGCTCAGTCAAATCCTGATGATGTGATCATAATCCCTGATCAGACAATTCATGATTCCCCACAAGCAAAATTTATTAAAGTTTCTTATGAAAGGGTGAGGGAAATAACTAGGGAAGTTGGTTTAGATACATTTGCTAAAAGAAAAGCTGAGGACACAACAATTTATGTGAGGAAATAGTCCAAGATGTAGTCTCCACAGAAGGGGTACAGTTCACAAGAATCATCTTCTCAAAGTGAAGATGTAAATGTTAATGCCCCCAGCTATACAAGAACCACCTACTCAAAGTGTGGATGCAGGCTCTGATAATCAACAGACTATTCCTAACATTACTCAAGGGAGTCATGCTTCTGTGGATGCTGATATACAAACTACAATAAAAGAAAGGAAAGCTCATCAGGAGCATATTGCTAAACTGGATGCTGTCATCAATGATCCCATCTTTGAGGGAAGCATAGAAGAATATTCAGTTCAAAGGATTGAAGAATCTTCTAAACCTCTAGTCCTAAAAGAACCAACAGTTCAAAGTACTGTTGCAGACTTAACATCAAATCCTGACATGGTATCAATTCCTGACAAACAGTCTATTCCTGATACAAGGTCAATTCCTAATGCAGCTGTTCCTGTTTGCCCCCTCTTATTTCTTTTATTGCTAGTATGTTGAGCCTTTCGAGTGAGTTTGTGAGAAATGATCAAGAGAAAAACAAAAATATTGAGAGGCAATCTCCTGTACTAACAAAAGGAGAGGTAGATACGAGTGATAAAAGTGAGCTAAATATTACTATTGACAGTAATATATGTCTAAGAAGTGATGAGATCACTTTAAAAGAAAAGAGAGATTTAGATATTTTTGATTCTTTTATTTCAGGTTTATCACAGGGTACTGGGCCTTCTAATTCAAATTCTGATTTAAAGCTCGAAGGAAAATTTGATCCAGTTCCTGACTCTATTCCTGATGTTCCTGAAGATTCCAGCAGTGATTCTAATGATAGTGATGAAAATCCTGATGATGCTGCACTTAAAGCTGCAGTGCAAGCATCCAAAATGTCTACTTTTGGATCATCATCTGGTCATGCACCTGCTCTAGATGCTTATAGAACTCATGAATGGAATCATTCATGGAGGTTACCAAGTGAAAGGATTTCTATAGAAGCTGCACAGTCATTAGCTGATCATGGTGTTCATTTAGTTTCAAATCCTGACATGAAGAATTCTATCAAGGCTACTATAGTACCGGTCAAAGGACTGCACTCTTTTCTCTCAACACTCAAACAAGAAAATACTGATCTCAGAGAAGAAGTTGCTGACCTTTCCGTAACTATTAAAGGTACAAAGAAGCATAATGGCTTGATGAAGAGGATGCTGAGAGTGGAATCTAATCAGGATGAAATTAAGGAAAGAATGACAACTATTGAAGGAAATTAGAAAGCTACAAATGAAAAGTGGGATGCTATTCTTTCTCTTCTACAAAGTCTAGATGCCAAAAAGGGGGAGATAGTAGTTCCAAAGGCAAAATGTGCACCTGAATCAGTTTTGAGGAAAACTGCCAATCCTGATAATAATGGTGATAAACAAGAAAAGAAGACCTCTGATGCTGTAGTAGTTCAGTCTAGAGCTGGTATTCAGACACAAACTCAAACTACTCAGTCAACTCATGTCACTAAGGATGGTGCTAAGACAGTGAAGACCAAGATAATTTCTCACTCTCAAATCCTGATGAAAAAGCAGCAGTGAGGATCTGCAATTCTTGACAGAGATGAGGTGATAATTAATAACTTTGAAGATGCACACAAATTCTATAAAACTTTCAGAACAAAAGCTGGTGCTACCATCACTCTTTATCACAAAGATATAAAATTGGAAGAAATATTTGAAAGAAGAGCCTTAACTCATCTGGCTGATGAATTTCCTGATATATCACATGAAGATATGCTTAAACAACAGGAAGAGATTCTCAGTCAGTTGCAGACTGCAAATCAAAATTCTTCTAAAGGAAAGAGGAAAGCTAAAGATGGAAAGAAAGTTAGCAGAAAAGTTGTTAAGAAAGATGATCAAGCCATTGTTCCCTCGCAAAGAAGGATAAGGTCTAGTGGAGTCAGGATTGAGGAGATTCCTGACACTCAGGTTCCTAAAGTTCTAATTAATCCTTCATATCTCATTCTTGAACCTAGAAGAAATGCTATTAAGCTGATTAATAAAGATGCTGATGCATAGATGATTAATGAAGATGCTAATGCTGAGAGTGAAGAGGCTGAGATGCCTGTGTTAAGAAGAACAAGGCAATTACAAATTGAGGCTGTTCCTTTCGACCCAACTATAAATCCTGATAACAGAGTATCAAATTTTTGACAAGGGAAATACTGACACTGTAATTCTTGATAGTTCAAATCCTGATCCTGATAGGGTGTCTATTTTTGAGTTATTTGAGAATGAAGATGAAGAAGCTCTATTTTGATTGAATCTTGAAATTCTGTCTACTTATATTGAAACATTCAATTCTGAAGTTGGAGAAGATATAATAAGTGATATTTTTGATGAAGAGGAGAAGAGGCATGAAGGAAAGATCATGATAGCCGTTGATAGAGCTAATTAAGAATTTAACAACATGCTTAGAAAGTCTAACGGAAGTAGATGGAGGAGTACTAATAGGAGGATGTTGAGTGAAAGAGAAGAAAGGACAACTCAAAATTTTCCCTAGATAAAAAACAAGTACAAATAGAAGAAAATTGCTGATCTTAATTGTAACGATGAGGTGATTTTGTACCTAGAGGTATAAGGGTGGAAGGCTTACCTGATTCTAATAGTATGGGAGACAGAAAATCACGGATGGTACAGAAAATATGATTCTTGCTACTATCCGAAAAAAGGTACTTGATAATGGTTCTCATTATTTTAGATCTTATATTTCCACTTACATGAATTTCATAATCAAGAAGTTAACAAGAAGAAATGAGGAGCTATAATTGAGAATATCCTCACTCAGTGATATATAACCATGAATTCTGATTGCCCAAAAGCTTGTTATGTGTCATTGGATGAGTTGATGATTGAAAGAACTCCAATAAGAAATTTAAGAGCTGCAATATACCAGTTATCTGAAGAAACTGAGTATGAGAAGAACTTAAAGATCATGCTAGAGCAGATAATATTGAAGAAGATTGATGACATAGTGCAAGCTTTTGTTCAGAGATACTGCAGAGTCTACCAAAAAATATAAAGACCAAATTTTGAAACAATGTATGCTTTACTACTCTTACACTTAAAATTTCGTCCTTCTAGTTTTTGGCACTAGAAAATACTTTGGAATTTATGCTTATTTTTCAAAGCATAAATTGGGGGAGATTGTTGGAAATTATCCATGTCAAAAATCAGGATCTGCTATGGAGTCAGGATCTGTCAAGAGGCGTCAGGATGTGAAGCCAGTCGGGATCTGCCTGACAATCAAGATTTGTCAAGCGTCAGGATCTGATACAGTCAGGATATGTATCAGGATGTTATGACTATTAGGATATGACCGGATAAGTCACAATTACAGGATAAATTAAAATATGTTAATTTATTGGATCGTAGTTGTTGATTTAGATATGTATAGAAACTAGATAATTTATACTGTAACATATCTTGTATTTGATAGTGATTGATTATGTAGCTGTGTGATATATAAACACATAATAGGTTATCATTTTGTGGTGTGCTTAACTCGAGTATTATTATAACCTAGCAGCTCTTAAGAATATTGTTCTTGAAAGTGTAACAATTTATTAAAGATTAATAAAAACTGTTATTTTATTCATATATTCTTTATTATTATTACTTTACTTCTGTGGTAAATCAATTTATTGGTTAAATGTATACAACCCCCTTAAACAATTAACCTTATTGGGTAACATTGAGAAAGAAATCTGACTTTTGTATTGATCAAGATCCTCTATAATAGGGTATAAGTGAGGTTGTATATCAAGTACGAGAATGTTTCCTTCAACATGACATAGATGTGATCTTGATAGTGCATATCTCTTAGTGTGAAACCATAGATAGAGTGGAATGGATGGAATCAAATAATGAAATTTACGGTGTGAAAGCTGGTTACCATTACCGGTTTAACTTGAAGTGTAATTTGCAGATATACCTCTGACTGTAGGTTGGAAAAAGGATATGTGGCACTAAAAAGTTCGTACAAAGTTAAGGTGTTTATCTGATGATTCTGTCATAATACAGTTCTTGCAAGGAAGAGACCAAGTTCTAAGGGTATTAGAGTTCTTATAACTTGTCATATGTGCGTGGTTAATATTGAGCATATGTCATATTAATTCTTTGACTGTGTTTTTACTGTTGAATGCCGAGAGCAGGTGAGACTGAAGTATAACTGGAGTAAGATCGAATTTACTCCTAAATGGAAACTAGGAAATATTAGCACTGCAACTCCTGAGGAACTAAATAATATCTGTATTGAGCTATGCACATTTGACATTGGAGAAATAAAAAAGTTTGGAATGAGAAAACAATTACTTATTGTTTTTCTATTGATAAAAGCTTTAAAATGTATTCAAAATGGATTGAGGTAAGAAAACATCATGTGATTCCCTCACCTCTAGTCGAGAAAGGAGACAAAAAGGAGAATAAATGGCATAAACCTGAAGCTAAAGCTTTGAAAGTAAATGTGGATGCGTCTGTTTTCCTAGGTGCTTCAACATTTTCTCTAGGAATGACAATGAAAGATCAATAAGGCACATTTCTGGAAGGAAAACCATTTGTTTTCCTGAGGTGGGTTCAATTATGTGTCTGAAGCCATGAGAGTCAGAGAGGCTGTATCCTGGATTCAAGATCAGCAACTTCATACTGCTAGTGTTATGGTGGAAACATATTCTTCATTTATGTCTACGACCATCATGGGTGAACGAAAACTATCTTGAGGTGGGAGATGTAATAGAGGAATTCAATCAGAAATTTGCATGATAGTTCTTTTCATTTTTTTGAAAAAAATTCTAAATGGCCAGTACATGAAATTGGTAGAATCCCTTGTTTAGATAATATCTAGATTTTGTTCACGTAATCTCCTACGTGCTTGTTGAGGGCACTTTCCTTTGATCTATTGAGTTAATGCAATTTTTGTTTGATTTAAAAAAAAGAGCATTTAGGAACTTTTTAAATACAAGTCAATAAATAATATGTATCAAAATCGCTAATCATTTTAAACTATTCCGTGGTGGGTTGTTGGATCCGATATACATTATGTTATGACCCTGAATGTTATAAATTGGAGGTCCTTTAAAAGGATTTTACGAATAAAATTACCCATTTCAAATCACCCATTTTTTCACCAGCAAATTGACCTGTTTCACTTTAGAATCACCCACTTACATATGAGAATCGCCCATTTACATATAAATTTTGAGAAAAAATGGAAATCACAAACAAAATGACCTATTTTATTATTAAAATTACCCATTTACATGTATATTTTGAGAAACAATTTCCAAAATTGAAAGGATTTGGTATGATAAACAATTGCTGATAGCTTTTTTTTTACTTCAAGAACATCACAAAGTCTACCAAACAGTGAAACCAAATATTCATTCATTACATCCACAAAATAAATGATACCCAACCATACAACCTTATCACTCCACATACTACCAACTGAATTGCTCACCATCAGCAAAAGCAAATGACCAAAATAAAAGTAACCCAACCACAAGGTCCAAACTTAATAAAAATAAACATATTGTTATAAAGTTTAGAAGAAAATCAAAAAGATCATTAAAATGTCATGCACAAAATGCTATTCAAGTATTAAGTTTATAGCTGTAGACATAACTAATCACCAGAAACATCATCATCCTTTCCGGAGCCCTCACATAATTGCAGTCAGTCTCATTGCTGTCCTCGCTATCTTCATTAGCATCACAATAAATGTCCTTTCCCGCATTCTCTTCACCATTGCACTCCAAAACATAATCCCCCGATCACTTTCATCTGTGTAGTCTGCTGCATCCAAGGTAGCCTCAATATATCCTTTCTCATAAACATCCTATAATTTAATCAAGAAAAGCTCATAGAGTTGACGATGCATAAATAATTAAATGCTGGAATTAAAAGAATCACATGTGTTGTGCAAGACATGCCTGTATATAACAAGACTAAGTCATATTGACAGCCCTAAGGATAAGTTGTATGATAATCTATATTTGTATTCTTTAATTTTATACCTTGAGTTTGTAAAAATGTTAAGTAGATTAGACTGGAGGATTTTTCAGTGAATTGCCTTTACACTAAGGAATAAACTCTGGAAGAAGATTAATTTATGATCATGCCTTAGAGAGAAGTGTAGCAACTTGGATTTGAATAATACTGTTCTAGGAAAAATATTGTAAATCAGAGATCGACAACTCACAGATCAAGGGATATCGAGAAGTCTTTCGACAAGTCCAAAATGACTTGTAGAGAAGTCCCACGAGATATCGACAAGTCAACCTGCATGTAGAGATCTCAGATATCAACAAGTGAAAATGTATATGTAGAGAACTGGAAATACAATAATTTATTTCTTCATGAAGAGATCTAAAGATATCGACAAGTAAAAATTATCATGTAGAGATCTCAAGATGTCGACAAGTCAAATACCCATATAGAAAACTAGAGATGTCAACATGACATTCTACATGTAGAGAACTGGAGACCTCGACAAGTCAAAGACACATGTAGAGAAATCAAGATATCGATAAGTTATTATACTTATCGATACGTGACATCTCTACAAAACAAAAGAGATCATGACAAGCTATCTCATAATTCAGAATATAGACAAGTTCAAGATTCAAGATTATCGTTCAACAAACAATTCATTCACTAAATTGGAAAGACTAAAAAAGTAGTTTGAAGACTACAAGATCAAGGGCCAAGATTCACTGAACAAAGGATGGTCACAGACCTACAAGATTCTGCTCATATTTTCTAACACCAGAAAAGGAAATAGACAAGGTTGCTTTAGAAACTATGTTAGTACATTTTAGTGCAAGTTTTGTAAACCCGTGCTGTTAGTCTATAAAGCATGCACTGGTCTTAGTTTAGATGTAACAAATTAGATCTTGAAAAATCTTGTATTTCTCTCTCAAGATTTGTAGTTGAGTTCTTATTTACAAGAACACAGATTTGTAGCAAAACAAATTTGATTAATACAATCAAGTGAGTTTTTGATAAATTGTGTTGTGTGTTTACTGTCAAATAATTTATCTCTACAAGTTCATATTTGCTTTGTTCAATTTAAGCCAAATAGTTTCAAAAGAGAATCAAAATCTAAGAAACACATTCACCCCCCTTCTGTGTTATATTTTATTGCACTCAATATCTAACAACATGCTTGTATAAAATGGCCTATTTGTACTTTTCAAATAAGTCAGACACAATATCTTTAACAAGATGCACAATTTCCCGCAATATTAGTTATGAGAATTGAACTCTTTCAATCGGTTCTCCAAGACTCAATACCGCCTCAACTAGGCTCTCTATTTATTCATCATTTAGCTCTCTCTGTTAAGCGTTTGGATTATTTTTCAGAAAGTTAAGAACCCCATACACCATCTTGGAGAATGTAGGGTTTGGGATGTTACGTGCACCACAGCTGGATGAGCCTTTAATATAAACAGGAAGAAGAGAATATATGTCAGCCCATATTATCTTAAACATTCCGAACTTATCTTTAGATTATGATAAAATTTTAAAAGCTACAAAATATAGTAAAAAGATACACAATGATTAAGAACATATATTTGTAGATGTATCACAATTTCCTACTTGTTGTGCAACTATATTTTGATAACCAGCAAAAAAAAGTACTCTCGATCAATGTGTTTTTTAACCTTAAATTTTACCAAGGCTTCCTGTAAACTAGCTTCTATAGTATCTAACAACTGGCAATAATGTCTTGAAGACTATAAACTCAAATTGTAGAAGGTAAATCAGACCATGTACATAATTTCAAATACGCTCCACATTCAATTAGACTAAACTTCTAAAACTAACGAAAAACATCTCTAGTATTGCCAAAAAAAGAAAGCAACCAAACAACTTCTATCATCATGCAAAATATCCAGTTTGTATTCAATAGACATCTTAACATTTTCATAATAGCAAACATACCACCAGCAAGACGGGAAAAAATACTGTTAATCAATCGGTCCACAATTATGAATACCAAATAGCACTGTACTTAAACAACTATCTTATGTGCAAGCATAACATATAAACAAAACATACAGAGCATATTCTTAACCTCGAGAAATGAATAATCTTAATAATTTAGTATATTCACTCTCCATAACTAGATGCAACTAATTTATAGATATTTTACTGAAGAAAGCTAAATGTACAGAGTAAAAACAAATGCACTCAATGCTTGCAGGCTCATGTCATTCATGAAAAAAGTGGATCATGACTAATACATATATGACATTTTGTAAAAATAATAGTTTTTTTACTTTAGAGTATTCTAAGAAATCAAAGTGATACAATAGTCTCTGATGGTTCATACTCAAGCTAGTAATTTAATCCCATAAATTAAAAATTCTGAATTTTTTATTAATTTTAAACTTGTATGTCTTTAACTGAGGCTAGTAAGTTGTATTGTGTTCAGACTTTGAATTTAACTCTCTGACTGTTCTTGCCCCATTAAACCTAAGATATACAAAATATCTTATTTATACAAAATATAAATCATTAAGCCTAAGGTGTTGGATTTGGATAGTTATATCATGATATTTCTATCTGATTCATTAAACCGAATTTTGTATACAAGTTGTAGTCCATGACACTAGTTGAAATTTACTTATTAGTCACACTTGCAACTTTTTTAATTTTAATTATTCTTAAAGCATGACGTATCTTTATTTGTTTAGTTCTTTGACCTATTTTATATTTTAAATTATTTCTAAATTGCAGGCCTTGATACGTGTGATCAAATTTATCACACTGAAAAAAGATCCTAAAATTTATACGAATTTCATATTAGTTGGTTACAAATCAGCAATGAATTAAGGATTTCATTTAAAATATAACAAAACCTACTGTATCTTATAAAAGCAAGAAACTCTATATAATTTATTATATAAAAATGTAAAATCTTAATAGGTAGTCTGCTTGTCATTACTAGAGGTGCTTATATCCACCCTAAAATTCCGAAGGATCAACCAGGCCTTCTAATACAACAAGCTTGTCCAAGAGATCAATCATTTTCTTTTCAAGGTCTGTGATCTCATTTTCAGCCTTTTTCAACTCACTTTCCAAACCAAAAAAACTGGAGGTATTTCTGTTTTTATACAAAATAGAAATCTACAAATTTTGTTGACTTAAATTCTTTTATCTTAATTTTTTTTGTTTATATTGTGCAGTCATATATATACGCAGTCACCAGAAACAAAAAAGGTAGGTATTTTGTTCCTGACTAATATTGAGTTTTAATTCTTCTGTTCAATTTTAGTTTCTAGCCAATGTTGCAGATTATCGTCAGAAAAACTGTTTAAAGAACTTAAGCCCTTAGTATCAATTTTCAGTTACCTAGAAAGTGTGTATATGAAAAGTAATATGACTACTTATAGTATAAGCTTAAAATTTTTGAGAGACTTTACATAAAAAAAATGTTGACAACCTTTAATTTTAAACAAGGCATAGCTATGTTTATAACTAAACATAATTTTATGAGTGACCTTTGTTTTTTCTAGGGTGACTTTAAAGCAAAGATTTATAATGTTAATTGATACAAGTAAACTACACAAAAACCAACTACTAACACAGAACAATATAATGGTTCCCAAGAAAATTGTTATAATTCAACCAAAACTAAACTTTGAAACTTTAAGAAGGAAATACAGAAACAAACTTAAAAAATGGCCAATCAGTTTATATAAGTAACAATTGCATATTACCCCTCCCTTAACATCCTCAACTTTTTAAGTTTATAAACGAAAAGAGGCAGAACCTTATCTTCAATTGAATAGCCTCCATCATCCATGATTCGCTCTTTATAATTTTGAGTTATGTCTTGTAAAAGTTGACAAACTGGGACACAGGAATAACCAATCATCCTACCCTTTTTCGGCTTGCTCAAGCCATGTGCTATGGCCTGCAGCCACCAGTCAAATGGTTCTAATTTACTCTCAAAGTTGGTCTGATCAACTCTTTTTTTTTTAAATTGCTGCATAGCGAACCTACAACAAATATTACCAATATATCATTATATTACCTAATTATATAAAGATAAATAGATAATAAAATGTCAAATTAAAAGTTCAGACATAATTGTTTATGTTTAAAAGTCTTACATCAGTTTTCATAGCTGTGTGAGTGGTGTAGTGAATCGGATTTCCATTCTCGTCTAACTCCAGAACTAACGTCAATTGATACAAGTAAACTACACAAAAACCAACTACTAACACAGGACAATATAATGGTTCCCAAGAAAATTTTTATAATTCAACCAAAACTTAACTTTGAAACTTTAAGAAGGAAATGCAGAAACAAACTTAAAAAAAGGCCAATCAGTTTATATAAGTAACAATTGCATATTACCCCTCTGTTAACATCCTCAAATTTTTAAGTTTATAGATGAAAAGAGGCAGAACCTTACCTTCAATTGAATAGCCTCCATCGTCCATGATTCGCTCTTTATAATTTTGAGCTATGTCTTGTAAAAGTTGACAAACTGGAACACAGGGATAACCAATCAACCTACCCTTTTTCGGCTTGCTCAAGCCATGTGCTATGGCCTGCAGCCACCAGTCAAATGGTTCCAATTTGCTCCCAAAGTTGGTCTGATCAACTCCTTTTTTCTTTAAAATTGCTGCATAGCCAACCTACAACAAATATTACCAATATATCATTATATTACCTAATTCTATAAAGATAAATAGATAATAAAATGTCTAATTAAAAGTTCAGACATAATTGTTTATGTTTAAAAGTCTTACATCAGTTTTCGATTCTCGTCTAACTCCAGAATTAACGTTAATTGATACAAGTAAACTACACAAAAACCAACTACTAACACAGGACAATATAATGGTTCCCAAGAAAATTATTATAATTCAACCAAAACTAAATGTTGAAACTTTAAGAAGGAAATGCAGAAACAAACTTAAAAAATGGCCAATCAGTTTATATAAGTAACAATTGCATATTACCCCTCTGTTAACATCCTCAAATTTTTAAGTTTATAAACGAAAAGAGGCAGAACCTTACCTCCAATTGAATAGCCTCCATCGTCCATGATTCGCTCTTTATAATTTTGAGCTATGTTTTGAAAATGTTGACAAACTGGAACACAGGGATAACCAATCATCCTACCCTTTTTCGGCTTGCTCAAGCCATGTACTATGGCCTGCAACCACCAGTCAAATGGTTCCAATTTGCTCTCAAAGTTGGTCTGATCAACTTCTTTTTTCTTTAAAGTTGCTGCATAGCGAACCTACAACAAATATTACCAATATATCGTTATATTACCTAATTCTATAAAGATAAATAGATAATAAAATGTCTAATTAAAAGTTCAGACATAATTGTTTATGTTTAAAAGTCTTACATCAGTTTTCCATTCTCGTCTAACTCCAGAATTAACGTTAATTGATACAAGTAAACTACACAAAAACCAACTACTAACACAGGACAATATAATGGTTCCCAAGAAAATTGTTATTATTCAACCAAAACTAAACGTTGAAACTTTAAGAAGGAAATGCAGAAACAAACTTATAAAATGGCCAATCAGTTTATATAAGTAAAAATTGCATACTACCCCTCTGTTAACATCCTTAAATTTTTAAGTTTATTGACGAAAAGAGGCAAAACCTTACCTTCAATTGAATAGCCTCCATCGTCCATGATTCACTCTTTATAATTTTGAGCTATGTTTTGTAAAAGTTGACAAACTGGAACACAGGGATAACCAATCATCCTACCCTTTTTCGGCTTACTCAAGCCATGTGCTATGGCCTGTAGCCACCAGTCAAACGGTTCCAATTTGCTCTCAAAGTTGGTTTGATCAACTCCTTTTTTCTTTAAAATTGCTGCATAGCGAACATACAACAAATTTTACCAATATATCATTATATTACCTAATTCTATAAGGATAAATAGATAATAAAATGTCTAATTAAAAGTTCAGACATAATTGTTTATGTTTAAAAGTCTTACATCAGTTTTCATAGCTGTCTGAGTGGTGTAGTGGATCAGATTTCCATTCTCGACAACTCCAGAATTAACTCAAGAATAAGTTTAGTTCCAAATATTAATACGTTTTGGTTTTTGTCCACGATTCTCCTCTTTAATTATCTGAACTCAATCAAATCAAGAGTTGATTAGTGGTAGGAGGTTGATTGGATAATAAAAAAGGACACTAATCAAACAATACAAAAAATTTAAAAAATTAAGGCACTGCTTGAGCATCTTCCTCAAAAGGTCTTGCACCTGAGCTATGCAAGTTGATTAACTTCGACCTATTCTCATCCCCCAACTTTGATCTGTGTTAGTGCTCTTCTGATCTCCAAAACTTGCACAAACTTTCCAAGAACTCGCTACTAAAATAAGATGGGAAAAACTCCTCTATTTTATGTTTTCATACACTATAAATAAATATCAATACAACTATTCAAGTATAGTGAATGCTCATTTCACGGTTGTCTACATATGATAATAAATGTATACCTTATATTCCATCCAAAATGTCTATACGAGTCAGATATGCTGGAAATTCTGTACCAAACCGAACAACCCTTGATAATTTATTCTTGGCTTTGGACCCCTCTATTTAGCAGCTTCACTCATTGTGATATCACCGTAGCTTTCTTTAAAATCTTGTATCTTCTGCCTCCTTGTCATTATTTCTTCCCCTTACCCTTACCCTTACGCTTGTGAATATTTTTTTTAGGCGCCAAAGTGACTCAAGCCTTCCCCTTCCTCTAGTTCTGCGAAACTTACACTCCCTTGTCCTGTTCCTTCGATACTTGTCTCTTGTTGCCCTTAATATTAATCTTTTACGGTATGTTTCCCTTAGTTCTTGCCATGATCCTATCATCACAATTGCATAATTTTTTTTGTCAATGGTTATCCTAAAGAAAACAATACACACACACACCCCCTGTTTATCAACACGAATTGAACTACACAATATTAGCCCAACACAAAATTTTTATCAATTAACGTTTAATGAATTTATCTCCACGAAACAAATACAGTGTAAGTTAAAATAAACCCAATAATGATAACAATATCAATTAACTTTAAGAAACCCACCGAGAGCTTCTCAGAAGATTCAGAATTTTCAAAAAATAACGTAAGATGCGAACACTTATGAACCCTAAAATTAATATAACTAAACATACACACGTAACAATACAAGTAAGCACACATACATAATAAAAGAAAAATACAATAAATGCGGATAGATTTGTACACACAAAATAAACACACACACACAAAATAAAGACACACACAAAGATAATACACACATATATAATTTACACACAAACATACCACCCTCCGATACAAATCAGAGATACTATAAACAAATTTGAGAGAATAACATAAAATGGCTTACATAAACATGAGATTTGTAAAGTTTATACATTAGAATTTATATACACAACACAAAAGGTTTTATATAAACATGAATAATCAGTCCCACATAAAAAGAACATGTGAAATGTAGGATATAAGAATAAATTAAATGTATATATATATTTATAAGTAGGTGTATACAAACACACAATAAACACTTATTTTGAAAGAACTAGGAAGACGTGTTATTAAGTCTCAGAGAAAAAATAACAACTTAAATGTCAAATGTATAGACTAAAAAAGATAATGGCTACAAATAAGCAACCTTCTCCTGGAAAAACTCAAACACTCCCATCACCCCATGAATCTTCTAAAATAGCTTAATTAAAATAAAAGACCAAGTCTAAACTACATGACTAACTACATGACTAAATATCAGCCTTATTCAAATAATGAAAATATATAATTTAGATTAAAATCCCAACATTCTCCCCCTTAATCTAAATTTGTTGGAACAAATCCTACTAGCCCGTATGACTTTCAACTTTTCTGCCCGCCTGGCATTTCAATTTAGCCCGTCTGGCCTTTTGTTTGCCCGTCTAACATGTCATATTTGCCCGTTTGGCATTCTTATTTTGCCCGTCTGGAAAACTACCTCTGTCTATAACAAAGCTGGTTCATCATCGTCAACCTGTGCGAGGTTCAATTCTTGTTTTCGTTCTTTGTCTTGTCGATGTTTATAACATTCTGCAGCATAGTGTCAAAAGATGTTACAGTTATAACATTTTATTTTGCTCTTGTCATGTCCACCATTTCTGTCCTATGATTCTCAACGGGATCTTGCCTTCCGTTCTTCCTGAGTTAACAACAACTGAATTCTATTGTCTTCAATATGTCCATGAATTCTCTCTTCATGAGCTCTTAACCTCCCGATTAAATCCTCAACAGACATGTTGTCCAAGTCACCAAATTGTTCAATAGCTGAAGCAATTTGCAGAAATTTTGGTGAGACTGCTCGTAATAATTTTTTCACAACAAGACTCTTCCACTTTATGTCCTAAAGCTCGAATGTTACTCACAATATTATTCAGTTTAATGGAGAAATCATCGATATGTTCTGTCTCCTTTACGTTGAGAACTTCAAACTCAGACCTATGAGTCTGCACTTTTGCTTTCTGAACACGATCAGCTCCGACACACATCATTTTGATGGAATCCTAAGCCTCTTTGGCTATCTCTTTCTCCGCCACGGACAACAATATGTCTTCTGAAATTCCTTGATATATGGCTGCTAATGCCATATTATCCTGTCTCGGTTCAATTACACCCTTTATGTCCCTATTCTCAACAACTTCCCAGACGCCTTGTGCCCGCATGAATACCTTCATATTTAACGACCACGCAGTGTAATTATTTCTGGCCAACATAGGATAAGTGAGTTCCACAACACCTTCTTTCATCTTTGACACATCCATGCTTGTTTTCCTCGACATGTACTTGGGCATAAACTACCTATCTCGGATACCAAATGTAGGATATAAGAATAGATTTAATGTTTTATATTATAAGTAGGTGTATACAAACACACAATAAACACTTATTTTGAAAGAACTAGGAAGACATTTGTTATTAAAACTCAAACACTCCCATCACCCCATGACTCTCCTAAAATAGCTCAATTAAAATAAAAGACCAAGTCTAAATTACATGACTAACTACGTGACTAAATATCAGCCTTATTCAAATAATGAAAATATATAATTTAGATTAAAATCCCAACATGAAAGAGAGAGAAAAATAAAGTGAGAAAAAGTATAAGATTACTTAATTACACATGTGAAACCTTGATATTGGCAGGAAAGAAGATGAAATCTTGAAAAAGGGTTTTGGATAAAAAAATTTGAGATGAAAAGGTGACAAAACAGGTGAAAATGAAAAGGTTTTTGACCTAATTGACTTAAAATATCAATAATTTAAAAGTGAAGTGGCATAAGAGGTTAAGGGGCATTTTTAATTTTTTGGTGAAATTTAACCGTCATTTGCCCAAAAATAATTGACCACCTTAGATAATTGCATTATATTATTATTTTTTTAATTTTTTTTATAAAGCCACTAAAAATGAGCTTTAAAAATCAAAATATTTGACGCACATGAATAATTCATAATCATGTAGAGATTAGTATAGCTGAACTTTTCGGGAAAAAAATAAAAATGAATTAACATGCGAACCATCTTTTCGAAAAATGAGTTTTACTATAAAATCATTATAAATGAACTTTAATAATCACAATTTTTGTGTACCTAGCTTATTTTATGTACACATTGATATCGGTTTGGTTGATTTATAAAAAAGAATTAAATTAAAAAATTCAGATGAAACACTAATATAACCCCAAAATTTCAAACTATAAATACGCAACCTCTCCCCTCTCTAACCGTGATATAATAAATACATTTTGTTTGGTTTGTTTTAGTTTTTTATTTGAAACATATTTTTTTATAAAATCGTTGTAAATGAACATAATTTTTTAATTTTTATTTGCATAAACGACTAATATGTATTGGTTCATTCAATAAAAAAAGAGTTTTTCTATTGTGATAATTTACTAATTTACTTGTTTTTAATATAATAATAATAATAATATATAATAAAATAATAAAATCACATTTTAGAAAAATGTTTTATTTCTATTTCAATGAATGCAAGTATATATTTCATTTTTCTGATAGCATATATGTAAATGAATATTATATATTTATAATAATACTGATGTATACTCGCGAAATACTGATATGTAGGAATATTTTTTTATTTATTTTTGTTGATGTTTGTATCATGCAATTTTTTCTATTAAAATATGTAATTAGTTATTAGTTAACAGTTGTACATGTTTATATAAATCCCTGTGATATGCCCATCTCTCTGATCCGTAGCCATATCTAACATTCTAATATTTTCTTATATCAAATAAAATAAAAAAATTAATAATTTTAATGATATCTCCGTGGATAGTAATATTATATATTTATCTTTTTTCTACATTTGTGATGAGGAAAAGTTTTTACCCTACTAAACTTAGTATTTATACCCCACTTTGCTTAGTAATATATATATTATTAGTTTTAGGTCAGTTGAGTACAACTTGAAACAAAAATGGAGCCGGTTAATGTGTTGTGGCGTCTCCCCCCTCCCGGGTTCTGTAAGATCAATGTACACAGCTACTTTTCAAATGAGAGGCTTCCAAATGGAAACGTTTCAGGGATTGGGGTGGTCATACGCAACTCTAGGGGTAGGATCTTGAGAATGATGGCCGGATCTCTGGGCATAGAGGAACAGAGATCGAATGAGTTGTATGCCATGCTAGAGGGTCTTAAGAGAGCTTATATGGAGAACAGGTTTGACATTGAGCTTGAAACTGATCATGAGGAGGCATATTGGGAGTGGAGGAATGCAGATGAGTTAGGAGTGATTCCGGAGCATCTTTATGTAGTGCAGCAGCTCGAGAAAAGAAGGGCTGATCAAAATTTTCGTATGAATGTTAGGTCTATTGATGAGGCTGCAAATGAACTTGCAGCTTATCTTGCTCAATATGGTGCTGAAAGGTGGACGCGTATGGTGATTCTTGCTGGTCCTGTGGGTAGGGTGTTGGAGCTATGTTGTAATGATATGGGCCTGGGTCCAATACGGGAGCAGTTTATGGCAGTGCATGAGCTTGATATCATGGCAAATGTGGTCAATGAAAATCAAGAGGAAGAGGATGAATTGATGCCACTGTTGGATGAAGAGGTATTGGCCCAACAAATGCTCTGATTGGTTGCATGGAAACCATTTTGAAAGCTCAACAGCATAGCTTGTTCATTATATTACTATTTTATTATGTTAACTAATTAATTAGTTTGCTGGTTTTTGTATGTTAGACTTTGGTATTACCTGTAGGCAATGTTATAAAATTCAGGAATGAGAAGAGATAGGTGGAGGTATTGAATTAGAATTAATCGGAGGATCCAGTATTAACCGGAAGAATAATCGGGTGCATTTTATATTTAAATTTTATTCAATTTTATATCATAATTTTATTAGTAATTTTAAATTATTATATATTTATCATATTCTATAATTTATAATGATTTAAATTTAATTGAAAATTTTATATTATATAAAATAATTAATTCACAATATTCTGATCAATAAAAATACATAAAGACCAATCGAATTTCAAAAATCGGATGAGTCACATAATTCAGATGATTAATCGAGAATTAATCGTTAAAATGGGGGATCTTTAGAACCATGCATGTTTCGTATTAATGTCCTCTTTTGGTGTTGGGTTCAAATATTTCAATTGAGTGGGTAGGAGGTTCTTATGCTTTGAATTGATTTTCCCTTTTATAAATGATCCAGCGCCATCTATATAATGGATAGAATTAATCTCTGTAATCCTAAAGGTAATTTTGCTTTTTAAGGATTAAAAAAGTTTGGTAGTTGATCACATTTTCACAGTATTGATATCATCTGTTTCTTATTCTTTACCAAATATATTTTCTCAATTAGGACACTTGATTAATGTGTGCAAGGAGCATAGGGCTCCAATTTAAAAAATACATAAAATTATGAAATACGTATAATTTAGTATGTTATATTGTTTGACACTTTTAATATATTGGATCATGAAGTTTTAATATAATATCCAATTTCTGTAATAGTTGTTTTGTGATTCATTTTTAATTTGTGTTAGAGTTGTTTTGTGATTCTTCTTTAATAAATTTTCTCTTATATGTAAAATACAGCCCTAAAATATTTTTCCATTCAAGAATCTCTAAGAAAAAGTTGACTACCTTATATTTCTGTATCCACTCAAAAACTATAGTAAGTTTAGAAAAGTTCAAAAATGTATTACAATATGGCGGTCTGTGAAAGACAATACTGATTTGTGTACGTTTTCATGACTTTCTTCACAAAACTTACCCAACTTGACTATCTTCCTTTTATTTTAAACTAGTTCACAACCCTAACATGCACATCTTTTCAATTAAATTGTTATTAATCAAGGCTATAGGAGTAAGGTATGAGGGTCTTTACAAATTTCTTTCTGATTTATTACTACATCTTTTTCTAGTTCTATTATGAACAGTTCTGTTTCTACTATTCAAGATGCTTTAGCATCTTCTTTTCAATGTAATGTTCAAAGGTTTCTTCTAATTTGTTACATGCTAGATTGGGACATATACCTGACTCTAAACTTCAACATTTGAATGATGTATTGTGTTTTAGAAAAACATCATTTATTGACTTTCACTACATCTGGTTCTATTGCATTAACATGTTTTGATTTGGTCCATATGAAGAAATATCTCGATTATACTAGATTTAGGGTTATAGTTTGTTTGTGCTATTATTTGCTTAAAACTCATGATAAGTTAGCTCCTAGAGCTCTCAAATGTTTTCTTCTTCGTTATCCATATGCCAAATGTATTCTGTTTGGTTATCCATATGCCAAGAAGGTGTAAAACTCAGGCACTTAAGAAAAATAATACATGTGACTTAGTTCCTTTACCTTTTATTAAGTCTACAATTGGATGTAAATGGGTATGCAAAGCATAATTCAGTCTAGATTGTTTTTTAAATAAATGCAAGGTCAGATTGGTAGCTGGGGGAGATATACAGATAAAATGATAAAAATATAAATGTAATTTTAATCCCGTGGTTTGTTTTACTACTGTTAGGATGTTGAATGCTCTTATTGTTTCTAGGGATTGGGAAATTCATCAATGTGATATAAATAATGCATTTTTACATGGCTATGTAGAGGAAAAATTGTACAGGTTCCTCCTCCAGGTTACAATATTCCGTCAGGGTTTGTTTCCAGATTAAGACTATCCATATATGGTTTTGGACAAGCTACCAGAGCATGGAAGGTTGAGTTGTCTCAATATTTAATTAAGACTTGTTATATTCAATCTAAACAAGACTATTCAATGTTCACTAAAACAAAATTGAATGGTGATTTTACTGCAATTGCGGTCTATGTTTGATGATCTAGGAATTTGAAAAAAATAAAGCAACCAAACAACTTCTATCATCATGAAAAATATCTAGTTTGTATTTAATAGACATCTCAACATCTTCGTAATAGCAAACATACCACCAGCAAGACGGGAAAAAAATACGGTTAATCAATCAGTCCACAATTATGAATATCAAATAACACTATACTTAAACAACTATCTTAAGTGCAAGCATATCGTATAAACAAAATAGACAGAGCGTATTCGTAACCTCGAGAAATGAATAATATTAATAAGTTAATATAATCATTATTCATAATTAGATGCAATTTACTGAAGAAAACTAAATATAAAAAGTTAAAAAAAATACACTCAATGCTTGCCGGCACATGTCATTCATGAAAAAAAGTGGATCCTGACTAATTCATATACAAAGTTTTGTAACAAGAATAGTGTGTATACCGAGAAATTAAAGTGATACAATAGTCTCTGATGGTTCATACTCAAGCTAGTAAATTAATCTCATAAATTAAAATTCTAATTTTATTTTATTAATTTTAAGCCTGTATGTCTTAAACATAGGCTAGTAACTTGTATTGTTTTAAGACTTCCAATTTAACTATGTGACTGTTGTTGCTCCATTAAACCTATGATATACAAAATATCTTATTTATACAAAATATATATCATTAAGCCTAAGGTGTTGGATTTGGTTAGGTACATCATGATATTTCTATCTAATTCATAAAACTGAATTTTGTATTCTAGTTGTAGTCCATGACAGAAGTACAAATTTACTTATTAGTGGCACTTGTAACTTTTTTTTATATAAATTATATCTAAAACTTGACCTATCCATGTTTGTTTAGTTCTATGACCTATTATATAACTTAAATTATTCTTAAATTGTAGGCTGTGATATGTGCAATCAAATTTATCATATTGAAAAAAGATCTTAAAATTTATACAAATTTCAGATTAGTTGGTTACAAATCAACAATGAATTAAGGATTACAATTTATAATATAACAAAGCCTATTGTATCTTATTGAAGAAAGGAACTCTATATAATTTATTATACAAATATGTAAAATCTTAATAGCTAGGCTGCTTGTCATTTCTAGAGGTGCTTATATCCGCCCTGAAATTCGGAAGGATCAACCGGCCCTTCTAATACCACAAGCTTGTCCAAGAGATCAAGCTTTTCCTTTTCAAGGCACGTAACCTCATTTTTAGCTTTTTTTCAACTCACTTTCCAAACCGAAAAAAGTGGTGGTATTTCTATTTTATAAAAAATCGAAACCTACAAATTTTGTTGACTTAAATTCTTTAATCCTAAATTTCTTTTGTTTATATTGTGCAGTCTTGTATATACGCAGTGACCGGAAAGGTAGGTATTTCGTTCCTAACTATTATGGAGTTATAATTCTTTTATTCAATTCCAGTTCGTACCCAATGTTACAGATTATCATCTGAAAAACCTGTTTAGAGAAATTAAGCTATCGCTATCAATTTTTAGTTACCTAGAAAGCGTGTGTATGTAATGTATCTTGACTACTTACAGTATAAGCTTGAAAATTTAGAGAGGGTTTATAAAAAAATGATTTCTATAGAAGCTGCACAGTCATTAGCTGATCATGGTGTTCATTTAGTTTCAAATCCTGACATGAAGAATTTTATCAAGGCTACTATAGTACCGGTCAAAGGACTGCACTCTTTTCTCTCAACACTCAAACAAGAAAATACTGATCTCAGAGAAGAAGTTGCTGACCTTTCCGTAACTATTAAAGGTACAAAGAAGTATAATGGCTTGATGAAGAGGATGCTGAGAGTGGAATCTAATCAGGATGAAATTAAGGAAAGAATGACAACTATTGAAGGAAATTAGAAAGCTACAAATGAAAAATTGGATGCTATTCTTTCTCTTCTACAAAGTCTAGATGCCAAAAAGGGGGAGATAGTAGTTCCAAAGGCAAAATGTGCACCTGAATCAGTTTTGAGGAAAAATGCCAATCCTGATAATAATGGTGATAAACAAGAAAAGAAGACCTCTGATGTTGTAGTAGTTCAGTCTAGAGCTGGTATTCAGACACAAACTCAAACTACTCAGTCAACTCATGTCACCAAGGATGGTGCTAAGGCAGTGAAGACCAAGACAATTCTCACTATCAAATCCTGATGAAAAAGCAGCAGTGAAGATCTGCAATTCTTGACAGAGATGAGGTGATAATTTATAACTTTGAAGATGCACATAAATTCTATAAAACTTTCAGAACAAAAGCTTGTGCTACCATCACTTTTTATCACAAAGATATAAAATTGGAAGAAATATTTGAAAGAAGAGCCTTAACTCATCTGGCTGATGAATTTCCTGATATGTCACATAAAGATATGCTTAAACAACATGAAGAGATTCTCAGTCAGTTGCAGACTGCAAATCAAATTCTTCTAAAGGAAAGAGGAAAGCTATAGATGGAAAGAAAGTTAGCAGAAAAGTTGTTAAGAAAGATGATCAAGCCATTGTTCCCTCGCAAAGAAAGATAAGGTCTAGTGGAGTCAGGATTGAGGAGATTCCTAACACTCAGGTTCCTAAAGTTCTAATTAATCCTTCATATCTCATTCTTGAACCTAGAAGAAATGCTATTAAGCTGATTAATAAAGATGCTGATGCATAGATGATTAATGAAGATGCTAATGCTGAGAGTGAAGAGGCTGAGATGCCTGTGTTAAGAAGAACAAGGAAATTACAAATTGAGGCTGTTCCTTTCGACCCAACTATAAATCCTGATAACAGAGTATCAAATTTTTGACAAGGGAAATACTGACACTGTAATTCTTGATAGTTCAAATCCTGATCCTGATAGGGTGTCTATTTTTGAGTTATTTGAGAATGAAGATGAAGAAGCTCTATTTTGATTGAATCTTGAAATTCTGTCTACTTATATTGAAGCATTCAATTCTGAAGTTGGAGAAGATATAATAAGTGATATTTTTGATGAAGAGGAGAAGAGGCATGAAGGAAAGATCATGATAGCCGTTGACAGAGCTAATTAAGAATTTAATAACATGCTTAGAAAGTCTAACGGAAGTAGATGGAGGAGTACTGATAGGAGGATGTTGAGTGAAAGAGAAGAAAGGAGAGCTCAAAATTTTCCCTAGATAAAAAACAAGTACAAATAGAAGAAAATTGCTGATCTTAATTGTAACGATGAGGTCATTTTGTACCTAGAGGTATAAGGGTGGAAGGCTTACCTGATTCTAATAGTATGGGAGACAGAAAATCACGGATGGTATAGAAAATATGATTCTTGCTACTATCCGGAAAAAGGTACTTGATAATGGTTCTCATTATTTTGGATCATATATTTCCACTTACATGAATTTCATAATCAAGAAGTTAACATGAAGAAATGAGGAGCTATAATTGAGAATATCCTCACTCAGTGACATATAACCATGAATTCTGATGGCCCAAAAGCTTGTTATGTGTCATTCGATGAGTTGATGATTGAAAGAACTCCAATAAGAAATTTAAGAGCTGCAATATACCAGTAATCTGAAGAAACTGAGTATGAGAAGAACTTAAAGATCATGCTAGAGCAGATAATGTTGAAGAAGATTGATGACAGAGTGCAAGCTTTTGTTCAGAGATACTGCAGAGTCTACCAAAAAATATGAAGACCAAATTTTGAAATAATGTATGCTTTACTACTCTTACACTTAAAATTTCGTCCTTCTAGTTTTTGGGACTAGAAAATACTTTAGAATTTATGCTTATTTTTCAAAGCATAAATTGGGGGAGATTGTTGGAAATTATCCATGTCAAAAATCAGGATCTGCTATGGAGTCAGGATCTGTCAAGAGGCGTCAGGATGTGAAGCCAATCGGGATCTGTTTGACAATCAAGATTTGTCAAGCGTCAGGATCTGATACAGTCAGGATATGTATCAGGATGTTATGACTGTCAGGATATGACCGGATAAGTAACAACTACAGGATAAATTAAAATTTGTTGATTTATTGGATCGTAGTTGTTGATTTATATATGTATAGAAACTAGATAATTTATACTGTAACATATCTTGTATTTGATAGTGATTGATTATGTAGCTGTGTGATATATAAACACATAATAGGTTATCACTTTGTGGTGTGCTTAACTTGAGTATTATTATAACCTAGCAGCTCTTAAAAATATTGTTCTTGAGAGTGTAACAATTTATTAAAGATTAATAAAAACTATTATTTTATTCATATGTTCTTTATTATTATTACTTTACTTCTGTGGTAAATCAATTTATTGGTTAAATGTACACAACCCCCTTAAACAATTAACCTTATTGGGTAACATTGAGAAAGAAATCTGACTTTTGTATTGATCAAGATCCTCTATAATAGGGTATAAGTGAGGTTGTAAATCAAGTACGAGAATGTTTCCTTCAACATGACATAGATGTGATCTTGATAGTGCATATCTCTTAGTGTGAAACCATAGATAGAGTGGAATGGATGGAATCAAATAATGAAATTTACGGTGTGAAAGCTGGTTACCATTACCGGTTTAACTTGAAGTGTAATTTGCAGATATACCTCCGACTGCAGGTTGGAAAAAGGATATGTGGCACTAAAAAGTTCGTACAAAGTTAAGGTGTTTATCTGATGATTCTGTCATAATACAGTTCTTGCAAGGAAGAGACCAAGTTCTAAGGGTATTAGAGTTCTTATAACTTGTCATATGTGTGTGGTTAATATTGAGCATATGTCATATTAATTCTTTGACTGTGTTTTTACTGTTGAATGCCGAGAGCAGGTGAGACTGAAGTATAACTGGAGTAAGATCGAATTTACTCCTAAATGGAAACTAGGAAATATTAGCACTGCAACTCCTGAGGAACTGAATAATATCTGTATTGAGCTATGCGCATTTGACATTGGAGAAATAAAAAAGTTTGGAATGAGAAAACAATTACTTATGGTTTTTCTATGGATAAAAGTTTTAAAATGTATTCAAAATGGATTGAGGTAAGAAAACATCATGTGATTCCCTCACCTCTAGTCGAGAAAGGAGACAAAAAGGAGAATAAGTGGCATAAACCTGAAGCTAAAGCTTTGAAAGTAAATGTGGATGCGTCTATTTTCCTAGGTGCTTCAACATTTTCTCTAGGAATGAAAAAATGAAAGATCAACAAGGCACATTTCTGGAAGGAAAACCATTTGTTTTCCTGAGGTGGGTTCAATTATGTGTCTGAAGCCATGAGAGTCAGAGAGGCTCTATCCTGGATTCAAGATCAGCAACTTCATACTGCTAATGTTATGGTGGAAACATATTCTTCGTTTATGTCTACGACCATCATGGGTGAACGAAAACTATCTTGAGGTGGGAGATGTAATAGAGGAATTCAATCAGAAACTTAGAGATTTGCATGATAGTTCTATTCATTTTATTTGAAAAAAATTCTAAATGGTCAGTACATGAAATTGGTAGAATCGCTTGTTTAGATAATATCTAGATTTTGTTCACGTAATCTCCTACGTGCTTGTTGAGGGCACTTTCCTTTGATCTATTGAGTTAATGCAATTTTTGTTTGATTTAAAAAAAAAGAGCATTTAGGGACTTTTTAAATACAAGTCAATAAATAATATGTATCAAAATCGCTAATCATTTCAAACTATTCCGTGGTGGGTTGTTGGATCCGATATACATTATGTTATGAGCCTGAATGTTATAAATTGGAGGTCCTTTAAAAGGATTTTACGAATAAAATTACCCATTTCAAATCACCCATTTTTCCCCAGCAAATTGACCTGTTTCACTTTAGAATCACACACTTACATATGAGAATCGGCCATTTACATATAAATTTTGAGAAAAAATGGAAATCACAAACAAAATGACCTATTTTATTATTAAAATTACCCATTTACATGTATATTTTGAGAAACAATTTCCAAAATAGAAAGGATTTGGTATGATAAACAATTGCTGGAGGTTAGAATTTAGATAGGTTTTAAATGAGTCCCGTTAGAAGGAGAGATCAGAATGTCTTATATAATACTTCTAATCCTGATGATCAAGATTAGATCCTTAATTCAAATCAACAACTCTCTGTTTTGAATTCATTTGGGCTAAGATTAAATCTCTAATTCAAATCAACAACCATGAACATTTCCAAATTAGTGATCCTTGTACCCTCTTTTCCACCAATAAGAGCATCCTTAATGGGGGTGCCAAAAAAGTGTCAAAGTGCCATGTAGTATGATGTGGCATGCCAGTCTTGTTGGCTACCCATTGAAGGCTTATGGTTCCAATCAAAGTAGACAACTTTTGGCACCCTTTGACACCCTCCCAAAATGTAAACAATGTTATATATCCTAATAAAGATATGTACCTTCATATATAATTTAAATTACACTACAAGAAAAATGGTCATTTCCTACCGAAAAATCAGTAGGAAATGACCCAAAATCGGTAGGAAATGCCTAAGTGGGAAATGTTATTGGTGGGAAATAAATATGACCAGGGTCAACATGGGACCCATGTGTTAACGTGTACAACCTCATGGCAAGGACCCACATGCCAACATGGAGTCCTACGTGGAGTGGGGCCATCCACGTTATATGCCATGTCAATAGTGGGACCCATCCACGTCACATGCCATGTAAGATTTTCGGACATGCTGGAAATCATTTTCTACCACAATTTCCTACCATCTCTTATGAATGCGGTAGGAAATGGCTTGAAGATGGTGGGAATTCATGGGTTTATATAATGGTAAGCTCGGTAGGGAATGGGTATAACGTAGGAATTTAAGGACATTTTTTTTATAATTTTGTATGCTCTGCATTACTACCAGCAATATAAATCATTATATTAAACAAAATATTGATATCATACAAAATAATCAAATAACAAGACAATATCACATAGCTTTTTTTTTACTTCAAGAATATCACAAAGTCTACCAAACAGTGAAACCAAATATTCATTCATTACATCCACAAAATAAATGATACCCAACCATACAACCTTATCACTCCACATACTACCAACTGAATTGCTCACCATCAGCAAAAGCAAATGACCAAAATAAAATTAACCCAACCACAAGGTCCAAACTTAACAAAAATAAACATATTGTTATAAAGTTTAGAAGAAAATTGAAAAGATCATTAAAATGTCGTGCACAAAATGCTATTCAAGTATTAAGTTTACAGCTGTAGACATAACTAATCACCACAAACATCATCATCCTTGCCGGAGCCCTCACATAATTGCAGTTAGTCTCATTGCTGTCCTCGCTATCTTCATCAGCATCACAATCAATGTCCTTTCCCGCATTCTCTTCACCATTGCACTCCAAAACGTAATCCCCCGATCACTTTCATCTGTGTAGTCTGCTGCATCCAAGGTAGCCTCAATATATCCTTTCTCATAAACATCCTATAATTTAATCAAGAAAAGCTCATAGAGTTGACGATGCATAAATAATTAAATGCTGGAATTAAAAGAATCACATGTGTTGTGCAAGACATGCCTGTATATAACAAGACTAAGTCATATTGACAGCCCTAAGGATAAGTTGTATGATAATCTATATTTGTATTCTTTAATTTTATACCTTGAGTTTGTAAAAATGTTAAGTAGATTAGACTGGAGGATTTTTCAGTGAATAGCCTTTACGCTAAGGAATAAACTCTGGAAGAAGATTAATTTCTGATCATGCCTTAGAGAGAAGTGTAGCAACTTGGATTTGAATAATACTGTTCTAGGAAAAATATTCTAAATCAGAGATCGACAACTCACAGATCAAGGGATATCGAGAAGTCTGTCGATAAGTCCAAAATGACTTGTAGAGAAGTCCCACGAGATATCGATAAGTCAACCTGCATGTAGAGATCTCAGATATCAACAAGTGAAAATGTATATGTAGAGAACTGGAGATACAATAAGTCATTTCTTCATGAAGAGATCGAAAGATATTGACAAGTAAAAATTATCATGTAGAGATCTCAAGATGTCGACAAGTCAAATACCCATATAGAAAACTAGAGATGTCGACATGACATTCTACATGTAGAGAACTGGAGACCTCGACAAGTCAAAGACACATGTAGAGAAATCAAGATATCAATAAGTTATTATACTTATCGATATGTGACATCTCTACAAAACAAAAGAGATCATGACAAGCTATCTCATAATTCAGAATACAGACAAGTTCAAGATTCAAGATTATCGTTCAACAAACAATTCATTCACTAAATTGGAAAGACTAAAAAAGTAGTTTGAAGACTACAAGATCAAGGGCCAAGATTCACTGAACAAAGGATGGTCACAGACCTACAAGATTCTGCTCATATTTGCTAACACCAGAAAAGGAAATAGACAAGGTTGCTTTAGAAACTATGTTAGTACATTTTAGTGCAAGTTTTGTAAACCCGTGCTGTTAGTCTATAAAGCATGCACGGGTCTTAGTTTAGATGTAACAAAATAGATCTAGAAAAATCTTATATTTCTCTCTCAAGATTTGTAGTTGAGTTCTTATTTACAAGAACACAGATTTGTAGCAAAACAAATTTGATTAATACAATCAAGTGAGTTTTTGATAAATTGTGTTGTGTGTTTACTGTCAAATAATTTATCTCTACAAGTTCATATTTGCTTTGTTCAATTTAAGCCAAATAGTTTCAAAAGAGAATCAAAATCCAAGAAACACATTCACCCCCCTCTGTGTTATATTTTATTGCACTCAATATCTAACAACATGCTTGTATAAAATGGCCTATTTGTACTTTTCAAATAAGTCAGACACAATATCTTTAACAAGATGCACAATTTCCCGCGATATTAGTTATGAGAATTGAACTCTTTCAATCGGTTCTCCAAGACTCAATACCGCCTCAACTAGGCTCTCTATTTATTCATCATTCAGCTCTCTCTGGTAAGCGTTTGGATTATTTTTCAGAAAGTTAAGAACCCCAGACACCATCTTGGAGAATGTAGGGTTTGGGATGTTACGTGCACCACAGCTGGATGAGCCTTTAATATAAAAAGGAAGAAGAGAATATATGTCAGCCCATATTATCTTAAACATCACGAACTTATCTTTAGATTATGATAAAATTTTAAAAGCTACAAAATATAGTAAAAAGATACACAATGATTAAGAACATATGTTTGTAGATGTATCATAATTTCCTACTTGTTGTGTAACTATATTTTGATAACCAGCAAAAAAAAAGTACTCTCGATCACTGTGTTATCTAACCTTAAATTTTACCAAGGCTTCCTGTAAACTAGCTGCTATAGTATCTAACAACTGGCAACAATGTCTTGAAGACTATAAACTCAAATTGTAGAAGGTAAATCAGACCATGTACATAATTTCAAATACGCTCCACATTCAATTAGACTAAACTTCTAAAACTAACGAAAAACATCTCCAGTATTGCCAAAAAAAGAAAGCAACCAAACAACTTCTATCATCATGCAAAATATCCAGTTTGTATTCAATAGACATCTTAACATTTTCATAATAGCAAACATACCACCAGCAAGACGGGAAAAAATACTGTTAATCAATCGGTCCACAATTATGAATACCAAATAGCACTGTACTTAAACAACTATCTTATGTGCAAGCATAACATATAAACAAAACATACAGAGCATATTCTTAACCTCGAGAAATGAATAATCTTAATAATTTAGTATATTCACTCTCCATAACTAGATGCAACTAATTTATAGATATTTTACTGAAGAAAGCTAAATGTACAGAGTAAAAACAAATACACTCAATGCTTGCAGGCTCATGTCATTCATGAAAAAAGTGGATCATGACTAATACATATATGACATTTTGTAAAAATAATAGTTTTTTTACTTTAGAGTATTCTAAGAAATCAAAGTGATACAATAGTCTCTGATGGTTCATACTCAAGCTAGTAATTTAATCCCATAAATTAAAAATTCTGAATTTTTTATTAATTTTAAACTTGTATGTCTTTAACTGAGGCTAGTAAGTTGTATTTTGTTCAGACTTTGAATTTAACTCTCTGACTGTTCTTGCCTCATTAAACCTAAGATATACAAAATATCTTATTTATACAAAATATAAATCATTAAGCCTAAGGTGTTGGATTTGGATAGTTATATCATGATATTTCTATCTGATTCATTAAACCGAATTTTGTATACAAGTTGCAGTCCATGACACTAGTTGAAATTTACTTATTAGTCACACTTGCAACTTTTTTAATTTTAATTATTCTTAAAGCATGACGTATCTTTATTTGTTTAGTTCTTTGACCTATTTTATATTTTAAATTATTTCTAAATTGCAGGCCTTGATACGTGTGATCAAATTTATCACACTGAAAAAAGATCCTAAAATTTATACGAATTTCATATTAGTTGGTTACAAATCAGCAATGAATTAAGGATTTCATTTAAAATATAACAAAACCTACTGTATCTTATAAAAGCAAGAAACTCTATATAATTTATTATATAAAAATGTAAAATCTTAATAGGTGGTCTGCTTGTCATTACTAGAGGTGCTTATATCCACCCTAAAATTCCGAAGGATCAACCAGGCCTTCTAATACAACAAGCTTGTCCAAGAGATCAATCATTTTCTTTTCAAGGTCTGTGATCTCATTTTCAGCCTTTTTCAACTCACTTTCCAAACCAAAAAAACTGGAGGTATTTCTGTTTTTATACAAAATAGAAATCTACAAATTTTGTTGACTTAAATTCTTTTATCTTAATTTTTTTTGTTTATATTGTGCAGTCATATATATACGCAGTCACCAGAAACAAAAAAGGTAGGTATTTTGTTCCTGACTAATATTGAGTTTTAATTCTTCTGTTCAATTTTAGTTTCTAGCCAATGTTGCAGATTATCGTCAGAAAAACTGTTTAAAGAACTTAAGCCCTTAGTATCAATTTTCAGTTACCTAGAAAGTGTGTATATGAAAAGTAATATGACTACTTATAGTATAAGCTTAAAATTTTTGAGAGGCTTTACATAAAAAAAATGTTGACAACCTTTAATTTTAAACAAGGCATAGCTATGTTTATAACTAAACATAATTTTATGAGTGACCTTTGTTTTTTCTAGGGTGACTTTAAAGCAAAGATTTATAACGTTAATTGATACAAGTAAACTACACAAAAACCAACTACTAACACAGAACAATATAATGGTTCCCAAGAAAATTGTTATAATTCAACCAAAACTAAACTTTGAAACTTTAAGAAGGAAATACAGAAACAAACTTAAAAAATGGCCAATCAGTTTATATAAGTAACAATTGCATATTACCCCTCCCTTAACATCCTCAAATTTTTAAGTTTATAAACGAAAAGAGGCAGAACCTTATCTTCAATTGAATAGCCTCCATCATCCATGATTCGCTCTTTATAATTTTGAGTTATGTCTTGTAAAAGTTGACAAACTGGGACACAGGAATAACCAATCATCCTACCCTTTTTCGGCTTGCTCAAGCCATGTGCTATGGCCTGCAGCCACCAGTCAAATGGTTCTAATTTACTCTCAAAGTTGGTCTGATCAACTCTTTTTTTTTAAATTGCTGCATAGCGAACCTACAACAAATATTACCAATATATCATTATATTACCTAATTATATAAAGATAAATAGATAATAAAATGTCAAATTAAAAGTTCAGACATAATTGTTTATGTTTAAAAGTCTTACATCAGTTTTCATAGCTGTGTGAGTGGTGTAGTGAATCGGATTTCCATTCTCGTCTAACTCCAGAACTAACGTTAATTGATACAAGTAAACTACACAAAAACCAACTACTAACACAGGACAATATAATGGTTCGCAAGAAAATTTTTATAATTCAACCAAAACTTAACTTTGAAACTTTAAGAAGGAAATGCAGAAACAAACTTAAAAAAAGGCCAATCAGTTTATATAAGTAACAATTGCATATTACCCCTCTGTTAACATCCTCAAATTTTTAAGTTTATAGATGAAAAGAGGCAGAACCTTACCTTCGATTGAATAGCCTCCATCGTCCATGATTCGCTCTTTATAATTTTGAGCTATGTCTTGTAAAAGTTGACAAACTGGAACACAGGGATAACCAATCAACCTACCCTTTTTCGGCTTGCTCAAGCCATGTGCTATGGCCTGCAGCCACCAGTCAAATGGTTCCAATTTGCTCCCAAAGTTGGTCTGATCAACTCCTTTTTTCTTTAAAATTGCTGCATAGCGAACCTACAACAAATATTACCAATATATCATTATATTACCTAATTCTATAAAGATAAATAGATAATAAAATGTCTAATTAAAAGTTCAGACATAATTGTTTATGTTTAAAAGTCTTACATCAGTTTTCCATTCTCGTCTAACTCCAGAATTAACGTTAATTGATACAAGTAAACTACACAAAAACCAACTACTAACACAGGACAATATAATGGTTCCCAAGAAAATTGTTATAATTCAACCAAAACTAAATGTTGAAACTTTAAGAAGGAAATGCAGAAACAAACTTAAAAAATGGCCAATCAGTTTATATAAGTAACAATTGCATATTACCCCTCTGTTAACATCCTCAAATTTTTAAGTTTATAGACGAAAAGAGGCAGAATCTTACCTCCAATTGAATAGCCTCCATCGTCCATGATTCGCTCTTTATAATTTTGAGCTATGTTTTGTAAATGTTGACAAACTGGAACACAGGGATAACCAATCATCCTACCCTTTTTCGGCTTGCTCAAGCCATGTGCTATGGCCTGCAGCCACCAGTCAAATGGTTCCAATTTGCTCTCAAAGTTGGTCTGATCAACTTCTTTTTTCTTTAAAGTTGCTGCATAGCGAACCTACAACAAATATTACCAATATATCGTTATATTACCTAATTCTATAAAGATAAATAGATAATAAAATGTCTAATTAAAAGTTCAGACATAATTGTTTATGTTTAAAAGTCTTACATCAGTTTTCCATTCTCGTCTAACTCCAGAATTAACGTTAATTGATACAAGTAAACTACACAAAAACCAACTACTAACACAGTAATTCAACCAAAACTAAACGTTGAAACTTTAAGAAGGAAATGCAGAAACAAACTTATAAAATGGCCAATCAGTTTATATAAGTAAAAATTGCATACTACCCCTCTGTTAACATCCTTAAATTTTTAAGTTTATTGACGAAAAGAGGCAAAACCTTACCTTCAATTGAATAGCCTCCATCGTCCATGATTCACTCTTTATAATTTTGAGCTATGTTTTGTAAAAGTTGACAAACTGGAATACAGGGATAAGCAATCATCCTACCCTTTTTCGGCTTACTCAAGCCATGTGCTATGGCCTGTAGCCACCAGTCAAATGGTTCCAATTTGCTCTCAAAGTTGGTTTGATCAACTCCTTTTTTCTTTAAAATTGCTGCATAGCGAACATACAACAAATATTACCAATATATCATTATATTACCTAATTCTATAAGGATAAATAGATAATAAAATGTCTAATTAAAAGTTCAGACATAATTGTTTATGTTTAAAAGTCTTACATCAGTTTTCATAGCTGTCTGAGTGGTGTAGTGGATCAGATTTCCATTCTCGACAACTCCAGAATTAACTCAAGAATAAGTTTAGTTCCAAATATTAATACGTTTTGGTTTTTGTCCACTGATTCTCCTCTTTAATTATCTGAACTCAATCAAATCAAGAGTTGATAAGTGGTATGAGGTTGATTGGATGATAAAAAAGGACACTAATCAAACAATACAAAAAATTTAAAAAATTAAGGCACTACTTGAGCAACTTCCTCAAAAGGTCTTGCACCTGAGCTATGCAAGTTGATTAACTTCGACCTATTCTCATCCCCTAACTTTGATCTGTGTTAGTGCTCTTCTGATCTCCAAAACTTGCACAAACTTTCCAAGAACTCACTACTAAAATAAGATGGGAAAAACTCCTCTATTTTATGTTTTCATACACTATAAATAAATATCAATACAACTATTCAAGTATAGTGAATGCTCATTTCACGGTTGTCTACATATGATAATAAATGTATACCTTATATTCCATCCAAAATGTCTATACGAGTCAGATATGCTGGAAATTCTGTACCAAACCGAACAACCCTTGATAATTTATTCTTGGCTTTGGACCCCTTTATTTAGCAGCTTCACTCATTGTGATATCACCGTAGCTTTCTTTAAAATCTTGTATCTTCTGCCTCCTTGTCATTATTTCTTCCCCTTACCCTTACCCTTACGCTTGTGAATATTTTTTTAGGCGCCAAAGTGACTCAAGCCTTCCCCTTCCTCTAGTTCTGCGAAACTTACACTCCCTTGTCCTGTTCCTTCGATACTTGTCTCTTGTTGCCCTTAATATTAATCTTTTGCGGTATGTTTCCCTTAGTTCTTGCCATGATCCTATCATCACAATTGCATAATTTTTTTTGTCAATGGTTATCCTAAAGAAAACAATACACACACACACCCCCTGTTTATCAACACGAATTGAACTACACAATATTAGCCCAACACAAAATTTTTATCAATTAACGTTTAATGAATTTATCTCCACGAAACAAATACAGTGTAAGTTAAAATAAACCCAATAATGATAACAATATCAATTAACTTTAAGAAACCCACCGAGAGCTTCTCAGAAGATTCAGAATTTTCAAAAAATAACGTAAGATGCGAACACTTATGAACCCTAAAATTAATATAACTAAACATACACACGTAACAATACAAGTAAGCACACATACATAATAAAAGAAAAATACAATAAATGCGGATAGATTTGTACACACAAAATAAACACACACACACACACAAAATAAAGACACACACAAAGATAATACACACATATATAATTTACACACAAACATACCACCCTCCGATACAAATCAGAGATACTATAAACAAATTTGAGAGAATAACATAAAATGGCTTACATACACATGAGATTTGTAAAGTTTATACATTAGAATTTATATACACAACACAAAAGGTTTTATATAAACATGAATAATCAGCCCCACATAAAAAGAACATGTGAAATGTAGGATATAAGAACAAATTAAATGTATATATATATATATTTATAAGTAGGTGTATACAAACACACAATAAACACTTATTTTGAAAGAACTAGGAAGACGTGTTATTAAGTCTCAGAGAAAAAATAACAACTTAAATGTCAAATGTATAGACTAAAAAAGATAATGGCTACAAATAAGCAACCTTCTCCTGGAAAAACTCAAACACTCCCATCACCCCATGAATCTTCTAAAATAGCTTAATTAAAATAAAAGACCAAGTCTAAACTACATGACTAAATATCAGCCTTATTCAAATAATGAAAATATATAATTTAGATTAAAATCCCAACATTCTCCCCCTTAATCTAAATCTGTTGGAACAAATCCTACTAGCCCGTATGACTTTCAACTTTTCTGCCCGCCTGGCATTTCAATTTAGCCCGTCTGGCCTTTTGTTTGCCCGTCTAACATGTCTTATTTGCCCGTTTGGCATTCTTATTTTGCCCGTCTGGCAAACTACCTCTGTCTATAACAAAGCTGGTTCATCATCGTCAACCTGTGCGAGGTTCAATTCTTGTTTTCGTTCTTTGTCTTGTCGATGTTTATAATATTCTGCAGCATAGTGTCAAAAGATGTTACAGTTATAACATTTTATTTTGCTCTTGTCATGTCCACCATTTCTGTCATATGATTCTCAACGGGATCTTGCCTTCCGTTCTTCCTGAGTTAACAACAACTGAATTCTATTGTCTTCAATATGTCCATGAATTCTCTCTTCATGAGCTCTTAACCTCCCGATTAAATCCTCAACAGACATGTTGTCCAAGTCACCAAATTGTTCAATAGCTGAAGCAATTTGCAGAAATTTTGGTGAGACTGCTCGTAATAATTTTTTCACAACAAGACTCTTCCACTTTATGTCCTAAAGCTCGAATGTTACTCACAATATTATTCAGTTTAATGGAGAAATCATCGATATGTTCTGTCTCCTTTATGTTGAGAACTTCAAACTCAGACCTATGAGTCTGCACTTTTGCTTTCTGAACACGATCAGCTCCGACACACATCATTTTGATGGAATCCTAAGCCTCTTTGGCTATCTCTTTCTCCGCCACGGACAAGAATATGTCTTCTGAAATTCCTTGATATATGGCTGCTGGTTCAATTACACCCTTTATGTCCCTATTCTCAACAGCTTCCCAGACGCCTTGTGCCCGCATGAATACCTTCATATTTAACGACCACGCAGTGTAATTATTTCTGGCCAACATAGGATAAGTGAGTTCCACAACACCTTCTTTCATCTTTGACACATCCATACTTGTTTTCCTCGACATGTACTTGGGCATAAACTACCTATCTCGGATACCAAATGTAGGATATAAGAATAGATTTAATGTTTTATATTATAAGTAGGTGTATACAAACACACAATAAACACTTATTTTGAAAGAACTAGGAAGACATTTGTTATTAAAACTCAAACACTCCCATCACCCCATGACTCTCCTAAAATAGCTGAATTAAAATAAAAGACCAAGTCTAAACTACATGACTAACTACGTGACTAAATATCAGCCTTATTCAAATAATGAAAATATATAATTTAGATTAAAATCCCAACATGAAAGAGAGAGAAAAATAAAGTGAGAAAAAGTATAAGATTACTTAATTACACATGTGAAACCTTGATATTGGCAGGAAAGAAGATGAAATCTTGAAAAAGGGTTTTGGATAAAAAAATTTGAGATGAAAAGGTGACAAAACAGGTGAAAATGAAAAGGTTTTTGACCTAATTGACTTAAAATATCAATAATTTAAAAGTGAAGTGGCATAAGAGGTTAAGGGGCATTTTTAATTTTTTGGTGAAATTTAACCGTCATTTGCCCAAAAATAATTGACCACCTTAGATAATTGCATTATATTATTATTTTTTTAATTTTTTTTATAAAGCCACTAAAAATGAGCTTTAAAAATCAAAATATTTGACGCACATGAATAATTCATAATCATGTAGAGATTAGTATAGCTGAACTTTTCGGGAAAAAAATAAAAATGAATTAACATGCGAACCATCTTTTCGAAAAATGAGTTTTACTATAAAATCATTGTAAATGAACTTTAATAATCACAATTTTTGTGTACCTAGCTTATTTTATGTACACATTGATATCGGTTTGGTTGATTTATAAAAAAGAATTAAATTAAAAAATTCAGATGAAACACTAATATAACCCCAAAATTTCAAACTATAAATACGCAACCTCTCCCCTCTCTAACCGTGATATAATAAATACATTTTGTTTGGTTTGTTTTAGTTTTTTATTTGAAACATATTTTTTTATAAAATCGTTGTAAATGAACATAATTTTTTAATTTTTATTTGCATAAACGACTAATATGTATTGGTTCATTCAATAAAAAAAGAGTTTTTCTATTGTGATAATTTACTAATTTACTTGTTTTTAATATAATAATAATAATATATAATAAAATAATAAAATCACATTTTAGGAAAATGTTTTATTTCTATTTCAATGAATGCAAGTATATATTTCATTTTTCTGATAGCATATATGTAAATGAATATTATATATTTATAATAATACTGATGTATACTCGCGAAATACTGATATGTAGGAATATTTTTTTATTTATTTTTGTTGATGTTTGTATCATGCAATTTTTTCTATTAAAATATGTAATTAGTTATTAGTTAACAGTTGTACATGTTTATATAAATCCCTGTGATATGCCCATCTCTCTGATCCTTAGCCATATCTAACATTCTAATATTTTCTTATATCAAATAAAATAAAAAAGTTAATAATTTTAATGATATCTCCGTGGATAGTAATATTATATATTTATCTTTTTTCTACATTTGTGATGAGGAAAAGTTTTTACCCTACTAAACTTAGTATTTATACCCCACTTTGCTTAGTAATATATATATTATTAGTTTTAGGTCAGTTGAGTACAACTTGAAACAAAAATGGAGCCGGTTAATGTGTTGTGGCGTCTCCCCCCTCCCGGGTTCTGTAAGATCAATGTACACAGCTACTTTTCAAATGAGAGGCTTCCAAATGGAAACGTTTCAGGGATTGGGGTGGTCATACGCAACTCTAGGGGTAGGATCTTGAGAATGATGGCCGGATCTCTGGGCATAGAGGAACAGAGATCGAATGAGTTGTATGCCATGCTAGAGGGTCTTAAGAGAGCTTATATGGAGAACAGGTTTGACATTGAGCTTGAAACTGATCATGAGGAGGCATATTGGGAGTGGAGGAATGCAGATGAGTTAGGAGTGATTCCGGAGCATCTTTATGTAGTGCAGCAGCTCGAGAAAAGAAGGGCTGATCAAAATTTTCGTATGAATGTTAGGCCTATTGATGAGGCTGCAAATGAACTTGCAGCTTATCTTGCTCAATATGGTGCTGAAAGGTGGACGCGTATGGTGATTCTTGCTGGTCCTGTGGGTAGGGTGTTGGAGCTATGTTGTAATGATATGGGCCTGGGTCCAATACGGGAGCAGTTTATGGCAGTGCATGAGCTTGATATCATGGCAAATGTGGTCAATGAAAATCAAGAGGAAGAGGATGAATTGATGCCACTGTTGGATGAAGAGGTATTGGCCCAACAAATGCTCTGATTGGTTGCATGGAAACCATTTTGAAAGCTCAACAGCATAGCTTGTTCATTATATTACTATTTTATTATGTTAACTAATTAATTAGTTTGCTGGTTTTTGTATGTTAGACTTTGGTATTACCTGTAGGCAATGTTATAAAATTCAGGAATGAGAAGAGATAGGTGGAGGTATTGAATTAGAATTAATCGGAGGATCCAGTATTAACCGGAAGAATAATCGGGTGCATTTTATATTTAAATTTTATTCAATTTTATATCATAATTTTATTAGTAATTTTAAATTATTATATATTTATCATATTCTATAATTTATAATGATTTAAATTTAATTGAAAATTTTATATTATATATAATAATTAATTCACAATATACTGATCAATAAAAATACATAAAGACCAATCGAATTTCAAAAATCGGATGAGTCACATAATTCAGATGATTAATCGAGAATTAATCGTTAAAATGGGGGATCTTTAGAACCATGCATGTTTCATATTAATGTCCTCTTTTGGTGTTGGGTTCAAATATTTCAATTGAGTGGGTAGGAGGTTCTTATGCTTTGAATTGATTTTCCCTTTTATAAATGATCGAGCGCCATCTATCTAATGGATAGAATTAATCTCTGTAGTCCTAAAGGTAATTTTGCTTTTTAAGGATTAAAAAAGTTTGGTAGTTGATCACATTTTCACAGTATTGATATCATCGGTTTCTTATTCTTTACCAAATATATTTTCTCAATTAGGACACTTGATTAATGTGTGCAAGGAGCATAGGGCTCCAATTTAAAAAATACATAAAATTATGAAATACGTATAATTTAGTATGTTATATTGTTTGACACTTTTAATATATTGGATCATGAAGTTTTAATATAATATCCAATTTCTGTAATAGTTGTTTTGTGATTCATTTTTAATTTGTGTTAGAGTTGTTTTGTGATTCTTCTTTAATAAATTTTCTCTTATATGTAAAATACTGCCCTAAAATATTTTTCCATTCAAGAATCTCTAAGAAAAAGTTGCCTACCTTATATTTCTGTATCCACTCAAAAACTATAGTAAGTTTAGAAAAGTTCAAAAATGTATTACAATATGGCGGTCTGTGAAAGACAATACTGATTTGTGTACGTTTTCATGACTTTCTTGACAAAACTTACCCAACTTGACTATCTTCCTTTTATTTTAAACTAGTTCACAACCCTAACATGCACATCTTTTCAATTAAATTGTTGTTAATCAAGGCTATAGGAGTAAGGTATGAGGGTCTTTACAAATTTCTTTCTGATTTATTACTACATCTTTTTCTAGTTCTATTATGAACAGTTCTGTTTCTACTATTCAAGATGCTTTAGCATCTTCTTTTCAATATAATGTTCAAAGGTTTCTTCTAATTTGTTACATGCTAGATTGGGACATATACCTGACTCTAAACTTCAACATTTGAATGATGTATTGTGTTTTAGAAAAACATCATTAATTGACTTTCACTACATCTGGTTCTATTGCATTAACATGTTTTGATTTGGTCCATATGAAGAAATATCTCGATTATACTAGATTTAGGGTTATAGTTTGTTTGTGCTATTATTTGCTTAAAACTCATGATAAGTTAGCTCCCAGAGCTCTCAAATGTTTTCTTCTTCGTTATCCATATGCCAAATGTATTCTGTTTGGTTATCCATATGCCAAGAAGGTGTAAAACTCAGGCACTTAAGAAAAATAATACATGGGACTTAGTTCCTTTACCTTTTATTAAGTCTACAATTGGATGTAAATGGGTATGCAAAGCATAATTCAGTCTAGATTGTTTTTTGGTAGCTGGGGGAGATATACAGATAAAATGATAAAAATATAAATGTAATTTTAATCCCGTGGTTTGTTTTACTACTGTTAGGATGTTGAATGCTCTTATTGTTTTTAGGGATTGGGAAATTCATCAATGTGATATAAATAATGCATTTTTGGATGGCTATGTAGAGGAAAAATTGTACAGGTTCCTCCTCCAGGTTACAATATTCCGTCAGAGTTTGTTTCCAGATTAAGACTATCCATATATGGTTTTGGACAAGCTACCAGAGCATGGAAGGTTGAGTTGTCTCAATATTTAATTAAGACTTGTTATATTCAATCTAAACAAGACTATTCAATATTCACTAAAACAAAATTGAATGGTGATTTTACTGCAATTGCGGTCTATGTTTGATGATCTAGGAATTTGAAAAAAATAAAGCAACCAAACAACTTCTATCATCATGAAAAATATCCAGTTTGTATTTAATAGACATCTCAACATCTTCGTAATAGCAAACATACCACCAGCAAGACGGGAAAAAAATACGGTTAATCAATCAGTCCACAATTATGAATATCAAATAACACTATACTTAAACAACTATCTTAAGTGCAAGCATATCGTATAAACAAAATAGACAGAGCGTATTCGTAACCTCGAGAAATGAATAATATTAATAAGTTAATATAATCATTATTCATAATTAGATGCAATTTATTGAAGAAAACTAAATATAAAAAGTTAAAAAAAATACACTCAATGCTTGCCGGCACATGTCATTCATGAAAAAAAGTGGATCCTGACTAATTCATATACAAAGTTTTGTAACAAGAATAGTGTGTATACCGAGAAATTAAAGTGATACAATAGTCTCTGATGGTTCATACTCAAGCTAGTAAATTAATCTCATAAATTAAAATTCTGATTTTATTTTATTAATTTTAAGCCTGTATGTCTTAAACATAGGCTAGTAACTTGTATTGTTTTAAGACTTCCAATTTAACTATGTGACTGTTGTTGCTCCATTAAACCTATGATATACAAAATATCTTATTTATACAAAATATATATCATTAAGCCTAAGGTGTTGGATTTGGTTAGGTACATCATGATATTTCTATCTAATTCATAAAACTGAATTTTGTATTCTAGTTGTAGTCCATGACAGAAGTACAAATTTACTTATTAGTGGCACTTGTAACTTTTTTTATATAAATTATATCTAAAACTTGACCTATCCATGTTTGTTTAGTTCTATGACCTATTATATAACTTAAATTATTCTTAAATTGTAGGCTGTGATATGTGCAATCAAATTTATCATATTGAAAAAAGATCTTAAAATTTATACAAATTTCAGATTAGTTGGTTACAAATCAACAATGAATTAAGGATTACAATTTATAATATAACAAAGCCTATTGTATCTTATTGAAGAAAGGAACTCTATATAATTTATTATACAAATATGTAAAATCTTAATAGCTAGGCTGCTTGTCATTTCTAGAGGTGCTTATATCCGGCCTGAAATTCGGAAGGATCAACCGGCCCTTCTAATACCACAGGCTTGTCCAAGAGATCAAGCTTTTCCTTTTCAAGGCACGTAACCTCATTTTTAGCTTTTTTTCAACTCACTTTCCAAACCGAAAAAAGTAGTGGTTTTTCTATTTTATAAAAAATCGAAACCTACAAATTTTGTTGACTTAAATTCTTTAATCCTAAATTTCTTTTGTTTATATTGTGCAGTCTTGTATATACGCAGTGACCGGAAAGGTAGGTATTTCGTTCCTAACTATTATGGAGTTATAATTCTTCTATTCAATTCCAGTTCGTACCCAATGTTACAGATTATCATCTGAAAAACCTGTTTAGAGAAATTAAGCTATCGCTATCAATTTTTAGTTACCTAGAAAGCGTGTGTATGTAATGTATCTTGACTACTTACAGTATAAGCTTGAAAATTTAGAGAGGGTTTATAAAAAAATGATTTCTATAGAAGCTGCACAGTCATTAGCTGATCATTGTGTTCATTTAGTTTCAAATCCTGACATGAAGAATTCTATCAAGGCTACTATAGTACCGGTCAAAGGACTGCACTCTTTTCTCTCAACACTCAAACAAGAAAATACTGATCTCAGAGAAGAAGTTGCTGACCTTTCCGTAACTATTAAAGGTACAAAGAAGCATAATGGCTTGATGAAGAGGATGCTGAGAGTGGAATCTAATCAGGATGAAATTAAGGAAAGAATGACAACAATTGAAGGAAATTAGAAAGCTACAAATGAAAAATTGGATGCTATTCTTTCTCTTCTACAAAGTCTAGATGCCAAAAAGGGGGAGATAGTAGTTCCAAAGGCAAAATGTGCACCTGAATCAGTTTTGAGGAAAAATGCCAATCCTGATAATAATGGTGATAAACAAGAAAAGGAGACCTCTGATGTTGTAGTAGTTCAGTCTAGAGCTGGTATTCAGACACAAACTCAAACTACTCAGTCAACTCATGTCACCAAGGATGGTGCTAAGGCAGTGAAGACCAAGACAATTTCTCACTATAAATCCTGATAACAGAGTATCAAATTTTTGACAAGGGAAATACTGACACTGTAATTCTTGATAGTTCAAATCCTGATCCTGATAGGGTGTCTATTTTTGAGTTATTTGAGAATGAAGATGAAGAAGCTCTATTTTGATTGAATCTTGAAATTCTGTCTACTTATATTGAAGCATTCAATTCTGAAGTTGGAGAAGATATAATAAGTGATATTTTTGATGAAGAGGAGAAGAGGCATGAAGGAAAGATCATGATAGCCGTTGACAGAGCTAATTAAGAATTTAATAACATGCTTAGAAAGTCTAACGGAAGTAGATGGAGGAGTACTGATAGGAGGATGTTGAGTGAAAGAGAAGAAAGGAGAGCTCAAAATTTTCCCTAGATAAAAAACAAGTACAAATAGAAGAAAATTTCTGATCTTAATTGTAACGATGAGGTCATTTTGTACCTAGAGGTATAAGGGTGGAAGGCTTACCTGATTCTAATAGTATGGGAGACAGAAAATCACGGATGGTATAGAAAATATGATTCTTGCTAATATCCGGAAAAAGGTACTTGATAATGGTTCTCATTATTTTGGATCATATATTTCCACTTACATGAATTTCATAATCAAGAAGTTAACATGAAGAAATGAGGAGCTATAATTGAGAATATCCTCACTCAGTGACATATAACCATGAATTCTGATGGCCCAAAAGCTTGTTCTGTGTCATTGGATGAGTTGATGATTGAAAGAACTCCAATAAGAAATTTAAGAGCTGCAATATACCAGTTATCTGAAGAAACTGAGTATGAGAAGAACTTAAAGATCATGCTAGAGCAGATAATGTTGAAGAAGATTGATGACAGAGTGCAAGCTTTTGTTCAGAGATACTGCAGAGTCTACCAAAAAATATGAAGACCAAATTTTGAAATAATGTATGCTTTACTACTCTTACACTTAAAATTTCGTCCTTCTAGTTTTTGGGACTAGAAAATACTTTAGAATTTATGCTTATTTTTCAAAGCATAAATTGGGGGAGATTGTTGGAAATTATCCATGTCAAAAATCAGGATCTGCTATGGAGTCAGGATCTGTCAAGAGGCATCAGGATGTGAAGCCAATCGGGATCTGTTTGACAATCAAGATTTGTCAAGCGTCAGGATCTGATACAGTCAGGATATGTATCAGGATGTTATGACTGTCAGGATATGACCGGATAAGTCACAACTACAGGATAAATTAAAATCTGTTGATTTATTGGATCGTAGTTGTTGATTTAGATATGTATAGAAACTAGATAATTTATACTGTAACATATCTTGTATTTGATAGTGATTGATTATGTAGCTGTGTGATATATAAACACATAATAGGTTATCACTTTGTGGTGTGCTTAACTTGAGTATTATTATAACCTAGCAGCTCTTAAAAATATTGTTCTTGAGAGTGTAACAATTTATTAAAGATTAATAAAAACTATTATTTTATTCATATGTTCTTTATTATTATTACTTTACTTCTGTGGTAAATCAATTTATTGGTTAAATGTACACAACCCCCTTAAACAATTAACCTTATTGGGTAACATTGAGAAAGAAATCTGACTTTTGTATTGATCAAGATCCTCTATAATAGGGTATAAGTGAGGTTGTAAATCAAGTACGAGAATGTTTCCTTCAACATGACATAGATGTGATCTTGATAGTGCATATCTCTTAGTGTGAAACCATAGATAGAGTGGAATGGATGGAATCAAATAATGAAATTTACGGTGTGAAAGCTGGTTACCATTACCGGTTTAACTTGAAGTGTAATTTGCAGATATACCTCCGACTGTAGGTTGGAAAAAGGATATGTGGCACTAAAAAGTTCGTACAAAGTTAAGGTGTTTATCTGATGATTCTGTCATAATACAGTTCTTGCAAGGAAGAGACCAAGTTCTAAGGGTATTAGAGTTCTTATAACTTGTCATATGTGTGTGGTTAATATTGAGCATATGTCATATTAATTCTTTGACTGTGTTTTTACTGTTGAATGCCGAGAGCAGGTGAGACTGAAGTATAACTGGAGTAAGATCGAATTTACTCCTAAATGGAAACTAGGAAATATTAGCACTGCAACTCCTGAGGAACTGAATAATATCTGTATTGAGCTATGCGCATTTGACATTGGAGAAATAAAAAAGTTTGGAATGAGAAAACAATTACTTATGGTTTTTCTATGGATAAAAGTTTTAAAATGTATTCAAAATGGATTGAGGTAAGAAAACATCATGTGATTCCCTCACCTCTAGTCGAGAAAGGAGACAAAAAGGAGAATAAGTGGCATAAACCTGAAGCTAAAGCTTTGAAAGTAAATGTGGATACGTCTGTTTTCCTAGGTGCTTCAACATTTTCTCTAGGAATGAAAAAATGAAAGATCAACAAGGCACATTTCTGGAAGGAAAACCATTTGTTTTCCTGAGGTGGGTTCAATTATGTGTCTGAAGCCATGAGAGTCAGAGAGGCTCTATCCTGGATTCAAGATCAGCAACTTCATACTGCTAATGTTATGGTGGAAACATATTCTTCATTTATGTCTACGACCATCATGGGTGAACGAAAACTATCTTGAGGTGGGAGATGTAATAGAGGAATTCAATCAGAAACTTAGAGATTTGCATGATAGTTCTATTCATTTTATTTGAAAAAAATTCTAAATGGTCAGTACATGAAATTGGTAGAATCGCTTGTTTAGATAATATCTAGATTTTGTTCACGTAATCTCCTACGTGCTTGTTGAGGGCACTTTCCTTTGATCTATTGAGTTAATGCAATTTTTGTTTGATTTAAAAAAAAGAGCATTTAGGGACTTTTTAAATACAAGTCAATAAATAATATGTATCAAAATCGCTAATCATTTCAAACTATTCCGTGGTGGGTTGTTGGATCCGATATACATTATGTTATGAGCCTGAATGTTATAAATTGGAGGTCCTTTAAAAGGATTTTACGAATAAAATTACCCATTTCAAATCACCCATTTTTTCACCAGCAAATTGACCTGTTTCACTTTAGAATCACACACTTACATATGAGAATCGGCCATTTACATATAAATTTTGAGAAAAAATGGAAATCACAAACAAAATGACCTATTTTATTATTAAAATTACCCATTTACATGTATATTTTGAGAAACAATTTCCAAAATAGAAAGGATTTGGTATGATAAACAATTGCTGGAGGTTAGAATTTAGATAGGTTTTAAATGAGTCCCGTTAGAAGGAGAGATCAGAATGTCTTATATAATACTTCTAATCCAGATGATCAAGATTAGATCCTTAATTCAAATCAACAACTCTCTGTTTTGAATTCATTTGGGCTAAGATTAAATCTCTAATTCAAATCAACAACAATGAACATTTCCAAATTAGTGATCCTTGTACCCTCTTTTCCACCAATAAGAGCATCCTTAATGGGGGTGCCAAAAAAGTGTCAAAGTGCCATGTAGTATGATGTGGCATGCCAGTCTTGTTGGCTACCCATTGAAGGCTTATGGTTCCAATCAAAGTAGACAATTTTTGGCACCCTTTGACACCCTCCCAAAATGTAAACAATGTTATATATCCTAATAAAGATATGTACCTTCATATATAATTTAAATTACACTACAAGAAAAATGGTCATTTCCTACCGAAAAATCAGTAGGAAATGACCCAAAATCGGTAGGAAATGCCTAAGTGGGAAATGTTATTGGTGGGAAATAAATATGACCAGGGTCAACATGGGACCCATGTGTTAACGTGTACAACCTCATGGCAAGGACCCACATGCCAACATGGAGTCCTACGTGGAGTGGGGCCATCCACGTTATATGCCATGTCAATAGTGGGACCCATCCACGTCACATGCCATGTAAGATTTTCGGACATGCTGGAAATCATTTTCTACCACAATTTCCTACCATCTCTTATGAATGCGGTAGGAAATGGCTTGAAGATGGTGGGAATTCATGGGTTTATATAATGGTAAGCTCGGTAGGGAATGAGTATAACGTAGGAATTTAAGGACATTTTTTTTATAATTTTGTATGCTCTGCATTACTACCAGCAATATAAATCATTATATTAAACAAAATATTGATATCATACAAAATAATCAAATAACAAGACAATATCACATAGCTTTTTTTTTACTTCAAGAATATCACAAAGTCTACCAAACAGTGAAACCAAATATTCATTCATTACATCCACAAAATAAATGATACCCAACCATACAACCTTATCACTCCACATACTACCAACTGAATTGCTCACCATCAGCAAAAGCAAATGACCAAAATAAAATTAACCCAACCACAAGGTCCAAACTTAACAAAAATAAACATATTGTTATAAAGTTTAGAAGAAAATTGAAAAGATCATTAAAATGTCGTGCACAAAATGCTATTCAAGTATTAAGTTTACAGCTGTAGACATAACTAATCACCACAAACATCATCATCCTTGCCGGAGCCCTCACATAATTGCAGTTAGTCTCATTGCTGTCCTCGCTATCTTCATCAGCATCACAATCAATGTCCTTTCCCGCATTCTCTTCACCATTGCACTCCAAAACGTAATCCCCCGATCACTTTCATCTGTGTAGTCTGCTGCATCCAAGGTAGCCTCAATATATCCTTTCTCATAAACATCCTATAATTTAATCAAGAAAAGCTCATAGAGTTGACGATGCATAAATAATTAAATGCTGGAATTAAAAGAATCACATGTGTTGTGCAAGACATGCCTGTATATAACAAGACTAAGTCATATTGACAGCCCTAAGGATAAGTTGTATGATAATCTATATTTGTATTCTTTAATTTTATACCTTGAGTTTGTAAAAATGTTAAGTAGATTAGACTGGAGGATTTTTCAGTGAATAGCCTTTACGCTAAGGAATAAACTCTGGAAGAAGATTAATTTCTGATCATGCCTTAGAGAGAAGTGTAGCAACTTGGATTTGAATAATACTGTTCTAGGAAAAATATTCTAAATCAGAGATCGACAACTCACAGATCAAGGGATATCGAGAAGTCTGTCGATAAGTCCAAAATGACTTGTAGAGAAGTCCCACGAGATATCGACAAGTCAACCTGCATGTAGAGATCTCAGATATCAACAAGTGAAAATGTATATGTAGAGAACTGGAGATACAATAAGTCATTTCTTCATGAAGAGATCGAAAGATATTGACAAGTAAAAATTATCATGTAGAGATCTCAAGATGTCGACAAGTCAAATACCCATATAGAAAACTAGAGATGTCGACATGACATTCTACATGTAGAGAACTGGAGACCTCGACAAGTCAAAGACACATGTAGAGAAATCAAGATATCAATAAGTTATTATACTTATCGATATGTGACATCTCTACAAAACAAAAGAGATCATGACAAGCTATCTCATAATTCAGAATACAGACAAGTTCAAGATTCAAGATTATCGTTCAACAAACAATTCATTCACTAAATTGGAAAGACTAAAAAAGTAGTTTGAAGACTACAAGATCAAGGGCCAAGATTCACTGAACAAAGGATGGTCACAGACCTACAAGATTCTGCTCATATTTGCTAACACCAGAAAAGGAAATAGACAAGGTTGCTTTAGAAACTATGTTAGTACATTTTAGTGCAAGTTTTGTAAACCCGTGCTGTTAGTCTATAAAGCATGCACGGGTCTTAGTTTAGATGTAACAAAATAGATCTAGAAAAATCTTATATTTCTCTCTCAAGATTTGTAGTTGAGTTCTTATTTACAAGAACACAGATTTGTAGCAAAACAAATTTGATTAATACAATCAAGTGAGTTTTTGATAAATTGTGTTGTGTGTTTACTGTCAAATAATTTATCTCTACAAGTTCATATTTGCTTTGTTCAATTTAAGCCAAATAGTTTCAAAAGAGAATCAAAATCCAAGAAACATATTCACCCCCCTCTGTGTTATATTTTATTGCACTCAATATCTAACAACATGCTTGTATAAAATGGCCTATTTGTACTTTTCAAATAAGTCAGACACAATATCTTTAACAAGATGCACAATTTCCCGCGATATTAGTTATGAGAATTGAACTCTTTCAATCGGTTCTCCAAGACTCAATACCGCCTCAACTAGGCTCTCTATTTATTCATCATTTAGCTCTCTCTGGTAAGCGTTTGGATTATTTTTCAGAAAGTTAAGAACCCCAGACACCATCTTGGAGAATGTAGGGTTTGGGATGTTACGTGCACCACAGCTGGATGAGCCTTTAATATAAAAAGGAAGAAGAAAATATATGTCAGCCCATATTATCTTAAACATCACGAACTTATCTTTAGATTATGATAAAATTTTAAAAGCTACAAAATATAGTAAAAAGATACACAATGATTAAGAACATATGTTTGTAGATGTATCATAATTTCCTACTTGTTGTGTAACTATATTTTGATAACCAGCAAAAAAAAAGTACTCTCGATCACTGTGTTATCTAACCTTAAATTTTACCAAGGCTTCCTGTAAACTAGCTGCTATAGTATCTAACAACTGGCAACAATGTCTTGAAGACTATAAACTCAAATTGTAGAAGGTAAATCAGACCATGTACATAATTTCAAATACGCTCCACATTCAATTAGACTAAACTTCTAAAACTAACGAAAAACATCTCCAGTATTGCCAAAAAAAGAAAGCAACCAAACAACTTCTATCATCATGCAAAATATCCAGTTTGTATTCAATAGACATCTTAACATTTTCATAATAGCAAACATACCACCAGCAAGACGGGAAAAAATACTGTTAATCAATCGGTCCACAATTATGAATACCAAATAGCACTGTACTTAAACAACTATCTTATGTGCAAGCATAACATATAAACAAAACATACAGAGCATATTCTTAACCTCGAGAAATGAATAATCTTAATAATTTAGTATATTCACTCTCCATAACTAGATGCAACTAATTTATAGATATTTTACTGAAGAAAGCTAAATGTACAGAGTAAAAACAAATACACTCAATGCTTGCAGGCTCATGTCATTCATGAAAAAAGTGGATCATGACTAATACATATATGACATTTTATAAAAATAATAGTTTTTTTACTTTAGAGTATTCTAAGAAATCAAAGTGATACAATAGTCTCTGATGGTTCATACTCAAGCTAGTAATTTAATCCCATAAATTAAAAATTCTGAATTTTTTATTAATTTTAAACTTGTATGTCTTTAACTGAGGCTAGTAAGTTGTATTTTGTTCAGACTTTGAATTTAACTCTCTGACTGTTCTTGCCTCATTAAACCTAAGATATACAAAATATCTTATTTATACAAAATATAAATCATTAAGCCTAAGGTGTTGGATTTGGATAGTTATATCATGATATTTCTATCTGATTCATTAAACCGAATTTTGTATACAAGTTGCAGTCCATGACACTAGTTGAAATTTACTTATTAGTCACACTTGCAACTTTTTTAATTTTAATTATTCTTAAAGCATGACGTATCTTTATTTGTTTAGTTCTTTGACCTATTTTATATTTTAAATTATTTCTAAATTGCAGGCCTTGATACGTGTGATCAAATTTATCACACTGAAAAAAGATCCTAAAATTTATACGAATTTCATATTAGTTGGTTACAAATCAGCAATGAATTAAGGATTTCATTTAAAATATAACAAAACCTACTGTATCTTATAAAAGCAAGAAACTCTATATAATTTATTATATAAAAATGTAAAATCTTAATAGGTGGTCTGCTTGTCATTACTAGAGGTGCTTATATCCACCCTAAAATTCCGAAGGATCAACCAGGCCTTCTAATACAACAAGCTTGTCCAAGAGATCAATCATTTTCTTTTCAAGGTCTGTGATCTCATTTTCAGCCTTTTTCAACTCACTTTCCAAACCAAAAAAACTGGAGGTATTTCTGTTTTTATACAAAATAGAAATCTACAAATTTTGTTGACTTAAATTCTTTTATCTTAATTTTTTTTGTTTATATTGTGCAGTCATATATATACGCAGTCACCAGAAACAAAAAAGGTAGGTATTTTGTTCCTGACTAATATTGAGTTTTAATTCTTCTGTTCAATTTTAGTTTCTAGCCAATGTTGCAGATTATCGTCAGAAAAACTGTTTAAAGAACTTAAGCCATTAGTATCAATTTTCAGTTACCTAGAAAGTGTGTATATGAAAAGTAATATGACTACTTATAGTATAAGCTTAAAATTTTTGAGAGGCTTTACATAAAAAAAATGTTGACAACCTTTAATTTTAAACAAGGCATAGCTATGTTTATAACTAAACATAATTTTATGAGTGACCTTTGTTTTTTCTAGGGTGACTTTAAAGCAAAGATTTATAACGTTAATTGATACAAGTAAACTACACAAAAACCAACTACTAACACAGAACAATATAATGGTTCCCAAGAAAATTGTTATAATTCAACCAAAACTAAACTTTGAAACTTTAAGAAGGAAATACAGAAACAAACTTAAAAAATGGCCAATCAGTTTATATAAGTAACAATTGCATATTACCCCTCCCTTAACATCCTCAAATTTTTAAGTTTATAAACGAAAAGAGGCAGAACCTTATCTTCAATTGAATAGCCTCCATCATCCATGATTCGCTCTTTATAATTTTGAGTTATGTCTTGTAAAAGTTGACAAACTGGGACACAGGAATAACCAATCATCCTACCCTTTTTCGGCTTGCTCAAGCCATGTGCTATGGCCTGCAGCCACCAGTCAAATGGTTCTAATTTACTCTCAAAGTTGGTCTGATCAACTCTTTTTTTTTAAATTGCTGCATAGCGAACCTACAACAAATATTACCAATATATCATTATATTACCTAATTATATAAAGATAAATAGATAATAAAATGTCAAATTAAAAGTTCAGACATAATTGTTTATGTTTAAAAGTCTTACATCAGTTTTCATAGCTGTGTGAGTGGTGTAGTGAATCGGATTTCCATTCTCGTCTAACTCCAGAACTAACGTTAATTGATACAAGTAAACTACACAAAAACCAACTACTAACACAGGACAATATAATGGTTCGCAAGAAAATTTTTATAATTCAACCAAAACTTAACTTTGAAACTTTAAGAAGGAAATGCAGAAACAAACTTAAAAAAAGGCCAATCAGTTTATATAAGTAACAATTGCATATTACCCCTCTGTTAACATCCTCAAATTTTTAAGTTTATAGATGAAAAGAGGCAGAACCTTACCTTCGATTGAATAGCCTCCATCGTCCATGATTCGCTCTTTATAATTTTGAGCTATGTCTTGTAAAAGTTGACAAACTGGAACACAGGGATAACCAATCAACCTACCCTTTTTCGGCTTGCTCAAGCCATGTGCTATGGCCTGCAGCCACCAGTCAAATGGTTCCAATTTGCTCCCAAAGTTGGTCTGATCAACTCCTTTTTTCTTTAAAATTGCTGCATAGCGAACCTACAACAAATATTACCAATATATCATTATATTACCTAATTCTATAAAGATAAATAGATAATAAAATGTCTAATTAAAAGTTCAGACATAATTGTTTATGTTTAAAAGTCTTACATCAGTTTTCCATTCTCGTCTAACTCCAGAATTAACGTTAATTGATACAAGTAAACTACACAAAAACCAACTACTAACACAGGACAATATAATGGTTCCCAAGAAAATTGTTATAATTCAACCAAAACTAAATGTTGAAACTTTAAGAAGGAAATGCAGAAACAAACTTAAAAAATGGCCAATCAGTTTATATAAGTAACAATTGCATATTACCCCTCTGTTAACATCCTCAAATTTTTAAGTTTATAGACGAAAAGAGGCAGAATCTTACCTCCAATTGAATAGCCTCCATCGTCCATGATTCGCTCTTTATAATTTTGAGCTATGTTTTGTAAATGTTGACAAACTGGAACACAGGGATAACCAATCATCCTACCCTTTTTCGGCTTGCTCAAGCCATGTGCTATGGCCTGCAGCCACCAGTCAAATGGTTCCAATTTGCTCTCAAAGTTGGTCTGATCAACTTCTTTTTTCTTTAAAGTTGCTGCATAGCGAACCTACAACAAATATTACCAATATATCGTTATATTACCTAATTCTATAAAGATAAATAGATAATAAAATGTCTAATTAAAAGTTCAGACATAATTGTTTATGTTTAAAAGTCTTACATCAGTTTTCCATTCTCGTCTAACTCCAGAATTAACGTTAATTGATACAAGTAAACTACACAAAAACCAACTACTAACACAGTAATTCAACCAAAACTAAACGTTGAAACTTTAAGAAGGAAATGCAGAAACAAACTTATAAAATGGCCAATCAGTTTATATAAGTAAAAATTGCATACTACCCCTCTGTTAACATCCTTAAATTTTTAAGTTTATTGACGAAAAGAGGCAAAACCTTACCTTCAATTGAATAGCCTCCATCGTCCATGATTCACTCTTTATAATTTTGAGCTATGTTTTGTAAAAGTTGACAAACTGGAATACAGGGATAAGCAATCATCCTACCCTTTTTCGGCTTACTCAAGCCATGTGCTATGGCCTGTAGCCACCAGTCAAATGGTTCCAATTTGCTCTCAAAGTTGGTTTGATCAACTCCTTTTTTCTTTAAAATTGCTGCATAGCGAACATACAACAAATATTACCAATATATCATTATATTACCTAATTCTATAAGGATAAATAGATAATAAAATGTCTAATTAAAAGTTCAGACATAATTGTTTATGTTTAAAAGTCTTACATCAGTTTTCATAGCTGTCTGAGTGGTGTAGTGGATCAGATTTCCATTCTCGACAACTCCAGAATTAACTCAAGAATAAGTTTAGTTCCAAATATTAATACGTTTTGGTTTTTGTCCACGATTCTCCTCTTTAATTATCTGAACTCAATCAAATCAAGAGTTGATAAGTGGTATGAGGTTGATTGGATGATAAAAAAGGACACTAATCAAACAATACAAAAAATTTAAAAAATTAAGGCACTACTTGAGCAACTTCCTCAAAAGGTCTTGCACCTGAGCTATGCAAGTTGATTAACTTCGACCTATTCTCATCCCCTAACTTTGATCTGTGTTAGTGCTCTTCTGATCTCCAAAACTTGCACAAACTTTCCAAGAACTCACTACTAAAATAAGATGGGAAAAACTCCTCTATTTTATGTTTTCATACACTATAAATAAATATCAATACAACTATTCAAGTATAGTGAATGCTCATTTCACGGTTGTCTACATATGATAATAAATGTATACCTTATATTCCATCCAAAATGTCTATACGAGTCAGATATGCTGGAAATTCTGTACCAAACCGAACAACCCTTGATAATTTATTCTTGGCTTTGGACCCCTTTATTTAGCAGCTTCACTCATTGTGATATCACCGTAGCTTTCTTTAAAATCTTGTATCTTCTGCCTCCTTGTCATTATTTCTTCCCCTTACCCTTACCCTTACGCTTGTGAATATTTTTTTAGGCGCCAAAGTGACTCAAGCCTTCCCCTTCCTCTAGTTCTGCGAAACTTACACTCCCTTGTCCTGTTCCTTCGATACTTGTCTCTTGTTGCCCTTAATATTAATCTTTTGCGGTATGTTTCCCTTAGTTCTTGCCATGATCCTATCATCACAATTGCATAATTTTTTTTGTCAATGGTTATCCTAAAGAAAACAATACACACACACACCCCCTGTTTATCAACACGAATTGAACTACACAATATTAGCCCAACACAAAATTTTATCAATTAACGTTTAATGAATTTATCTCCACGAAACAAATACAGTGTAAGTTAAAATAAACCCAATAATGATAACAATATCAATTAACTTTAAGAAACCCACCGAGAGCTTCTCAGAAGATTCAGAATTTTCAAAAAATAACGTAAGATGCGAACACTTATGAACCCTAAAATTAATATAACTAAACATACACACGTAACAATACAAGTAAGCACACATACATAATAAAAGAAAAATACAATAAATGCGGATAGATTTGTACACACAAAATAAACACACACACACACACAAAATAAAGACACACACAAAGATAATACACACATATATAATTTACACACAAACATACCACCTTCCGATATAAATCAGAGATACTATAAACAAATTTGAGAGAATAACATAAAATGGCTTACATACACATGAGATTTGTAAAGTTTATACATTAGAATTTATATACACAACACAAAAGGTTTTATATAAACATGAATAATCAGCCCCACATAAAAAGAACATGTGAAATGTAGGATATAAGAACAAATTAAATGTATATATATATACATATTTATAAGTAGGTGTATACAAACACACAATAAACACTTATTTTGAAAGAACTAGGAAGACGTGTTATTAAGTCTCAGAGAAAAAATAACAACTTAAATGTCAAATGTATAGACTAAAAAAGATAATGGCTACAAATAAGCAACCTTCTCCTGGAAAAACTCAAACACTCCCATCACCCCATGAATCTTCTAAAATAGCTTAATTAAAATAAAAGACCAAGTCTAAACTACATGACTAACTACATGACTAAATATCAGCCTTATTCAAATAATGAAAATATATAATTTAGATTAAAATCCCAACATTCTCCCCCTTAATCTAAATCTGTTGGAACAAATCCTACTAGCCCGTATGACTTTCAACTTTTCTGCCCGCCTGGCATTTCAATTTAGCCCGTCTGGCCTTTTGTTTGCCCGTCTAACATGACTTATTTGCCCGTTTGGCATTCTTATTTTGCCCGTCTGGCAAACTACCTCTGTCTATAACAAAGCTGGTTCATCATCGTCAACCTGTGCGAGGTTCAATTCTTGTTTTCGTTCTTTGTCTTGTCGATGTTTATAACATTCTGCAGCATAGTGTCAAAAGATGTTACAGTTATAATATTTTATTTTGCTCTTGTCATGTCCACCATTTCTGTCATATGATTCTCAACGGGATCTTGCCTTCCGTTCTTCCTGAGTTAACAACAACTGAATTCTATTGTCTTCAATATGTCCATGAATTCTCTCTTCATGAGCTCTTAACCTCCCGATTAAATCCTCAACAGACATGTTGTCCAAGTCACCAAATTGTTCAATAGCTGAAGCAATTTGCAGAAATTTTGGTGAGACTGCTCGTAATAATTTTTTCACAACAAGACTCTTCCACTTTATGTCCTAAAGCTCGAATGTTACTCACAATATTATTCAGTTTAATGGAGAAATCATCGATATGTTCTGTCTCCTTTATGTTGAGAACTTCAAACTCAGACCTATGAGTCTGCACTTTTGCTTTCTGAACACGATCAGCTCCGACACACATCATTTTGATGGAATCCTAAGCCTCTTTGGCTATCTCTTTCTCCGCCACGGACAAGAATATGTCTTTTGAAATTCCTTGATATATGGCTGCTGGTTCAATTACACCCTTTATGTCCCTATTCTCAACAGCTTCCCAGACGCCTTGTGCCCGCATGAATACCTTCATATTTAACGACCACGCAGTGTAATTATTTCTGGCCAACATAGGATAAGTGAGTTCCACAACACCTTCTTTCATCTTTGACACATCCATACTTGTTTTCCTCGACATGTACTTGGGCATAAACTACCTATCTCGGATACCAAATGTAGGATATAAGAATAGATTTAATGTTTTATATTATAAGTAGGTGTATACAAACACACAATAAACACTTATTTTGAAAGAACTAGGAAGACATTTGTTATTAAAACTCAAACACTCCCATCACCCCATGACTCTCCTAAAATAGCTGAATTAAAATAAAAGACCAAGTCTAAACTACATGACTAACTACGTGACTAAATATAGCCTTATTCAAATAATGAAAATATATAATTTAGATTAAAATCCCAACATGAAAGAGAGAGAAAAATAAAGTGAGAAAAAGTATAAGATTACTTAATTACACATGTGAAACCTTGATATTGGCAGGAAAGAAGATGAAATCTTGAAAAAGGGTTTTGGATAAAAAAATTTGAGATGAAAAGGTGACAAAACAGGTGAAAATGAAAAGGTTTTTGACCTAATTGACTTAAAATATCAATAATTTAAAAGTGAAGTGGCATAAGAGGTTAAGGGGCATTTTTAATTTTTTGGTGAAATTTAACCGTCATTTGCCCAAAAATAATTGACCACCTTAGATAATTGCATTATATTATTATTTTTTTAATTTTTTTTATAAAGCCACTAAAAATGAGCTTTAAAAATCAAAATATTTGACGCACATGAATAATTCATAATCATGTAGAGATTAGTATAGCTGAACTTTTCGGGAAAAAAATAAAAATGAATTAACATGCGAACCATCTTTTCGAAAAATGAGTTTTACTATAAAATCATTGTAAATGAACTTTAATAATCATAATTTTTGTGTACCTAGCTTATTTTATGTACACATTGATATCGGTTTGGTTGATTTATAAAAAAGAATTAAATTAAAAAATTCAGATGAAACACTAATATAACCCCAAAATTTCAAACTATAAATACGCAACCTCTCCCCTCTCTAACCGTGATATAATAAATACATTTTGTTTGGTTTGTTTTAGTTTTTTATTTGAAACATATTTTTTTATAAAATCGTTGTAAATGAACATAATTTTTTAATTTTTATTTGCATAAACGACTAATATGTATTGGTTCATTCAATAAAAAAAGAGTTTTTCTATTGTGATAATTTACTAATTTACTTGTTTTTAATATAATAATAATAATATATAATAAAATAATAAAATCACATTTTAGGAAAATGTTTTATTTCTATTTCAATGAATGCAAGTATATATTTCATTTTTCTGATAGCATATATGTAAATGAATATTATATATTTATAATAATACTGATGTATACTCGCGAAATACTAATATGTAGGAATATTTTTTTATTTATTTTTGTTGATGTTTGTATCATGCAATTTTTTCTATTAAAATATGTAATTAGTTATTAGTTAACAGTTGTACATGTTTATATAAATCCCTGTGATATGCCCATCTCTCTGATCCTTAGCCATATCTAACATTCTAATATTTTCTTATATCAAATAAAATAAAAAAGTTAATAATTTTAATGATATCTCCGTGGATAGTAATATTATATATTTATCTTTTTTCTACATTTGTGATGAGGAAAAGTTTTTACCCTACTAAACTTAGTATTTATACCCCACTTTGCTTAGTAATATATATATTATTAGTTTTAGGTCAGTTGAGTACAACTTGAAACAAAAATGGAGCCGGTTAATGTGTTGTGGCGTCTCCCCCCTCCCGGGTTCTGTAAGATCAATGTACACAGCTACTTTTCAAATGAGAGGCTTCCAAATGGAAACGTTTCAGGGATTGGGGTGGTCATACGCAACTCTAGGGGTAGGATCTTGAGAATGATGGCCGGATCTCTGGGCATAGAGGAACAGAGATCGAATGAGTTGTATGCCATGCTAGAGGGTCTTAAGAGAGCTTATATGGAGAACAGGTTTGACATTGAGCTTGAAACTGATCATGAGGAGGCATATTGGGAGTGGAGGAATGCAGATGAGTTAGGAGTGATTCCGGAGCATCTTTATGTAGTGCAGCAGCTCGAGAAAAGAAGGGCTGATCAAAATTTTCGTATGAATGTTAGGCCTATTGATGAGGCTGCAAATGAACTTGCAGCTTATCTTGCTCAATATGGTGCTGAAAGGTGGACGCGTATGGTGATTCTTGCTGGTCCTGTGGGTAGGGTGTTGGAGCTATGTTGTAATGATATGGGCCTGGGTCCAATACGGGAGCAGTTTATGGCAGTGCATGAGCTTGATATCATGGCAAATGTGGTCAATGAAAATCAAGAGGAAGAGGATGAATTGATGCCACTGTTGGATGAAGAGGTATTGGCCCAACAAATGCTCTGATTGGTTGCATGGAAACCATTTTGAAAGCTCAACAGCATAGCTTGTTCATTATATTACTATTTTATTATGTTAACTAATTAATTAGTTTGCTGGTTTTTGAATGTTAGACTTTGGTATTACCTGTAGGCAATGTTATAAAATTCAGGAATGAGAAGAGATAGGTGGAGGTATTGAATTAGAATTAATCGGAGGATCCAGTATTAACCGGAAGAATAATCGGGTGCATTTTATATTTAAATTTTATTCAATTTTATATCATAATTTTATTAGTAATTTTAAATTATTATATATTTATCATATTCTATAATTTATAATGATTTAAATTTAATTGAAAATTTTATATTATATATAATAATTAATTCACAATATACTGATCAATAAAAATACATAAAGACCAATCGAATTTCAAAAATCGGATGAGTCACATAATTCAGATGATTAATCGAGAATTAATCGTTAAAATGGGGGATCTTTAGAACCATGCATGTTTCGTATTAATGTCCTCTTTTGGTGTTGGGTTCAAATATTTCAATTGAGTGGGTAGGAGGTTCTTATGCTTTGAATTGATTTTCCCTTTTATAAATGATCCAGCGCCATCTATCTAATGGATAGAATTAATCTCTGTAATCCTAAAGGTAATTTTGCTTTTTAAGGATTAAAAAAGTTTGGTAGTTGATCACATTTTCACAGTATTGATATCATCGGTTTCTTATTCTTTACCAAATATATTTTCTCAATTAGGACACTTGATTAATGTGTGCAAGGAGCATAGGGCTCCAATTTAAAAAATACATAAAATTATGAAATACGTATAATTTAGTATGTTATATTGTTTGACACTTTTAATATATTGGATCATGAAGTTTTAATATAATATCCAATTTCTGTAATAGTTGTTTTGTGATTCATTTTTAATTTGTGTTAGAGTTGTTTTGTGATTCTTCTTTAATAAATTTTCTCTTATATGTAAAATACTGCCCTAAAATATTTTTCCATTCAAGAATCTCTAAGAAAAAGTTGGCTACCTTATATTTCTGTATCCACTCAAAAACTATAGTAAGTTTAGAAAAGTTCAAAAATGTATTACAATATGGCGGTCTGTGAAAGACAATACTGATTTGTGTACGTTTTCATGACTTTCTTGACAAAACTTACCCAACTTGACTATCTTCCTTTTATTTTAAACTAGTTCACAACCCTAACATGCACATCTTTTCAATTAAATTGTTATTAATCAAGGCTATAGGAGTAAGGTATGAGGGTCTTTACAAATTTCTTTCTGATTTATTACTACATCTTTTTCTAGTTCTATTATGAACAGTTCTGTTTCTACTATTCAAGATGCTTTAGCATCTTCTTTTCAATATAATGTTCAAAGGTTTCTTCTAATTTGTTACATGCTAGATTGGGACATATACCTGACTCTAAACTTCAACATTTGAATGATGTATTGTGTTTTAGAAAAACATCATTAATTGACTTTCACTACATCTGGTTCTATTGCATTAACATGTTTTGATTTGGTCCATATGAAGAAATATCTCGATTATACTAGATTTAGGGTTATAGTTTGTTTGTGCTATTATTTGCTTAAAACTCATGATAAGTTAGCTCCCAGAGCTCTCAAATATTTTCTTCTTCGTTATCCATATGCCAAATGTATTCTGTTTGGTTATCCATATGCCAAGAAGGTGTAAAACTCAGGCACTTAAGAAAAATAATACATGGGACTTAGTTCCTTTACCTTTTATTAAGTCTACAATTGGATGTAAATGGGTATGCAAAGCATAATTCAGTCTAGATTGTTTTTTGGTAGCTGGGGGAGATATACAGATAAAATGATAAAAATATAAATGTAATTTTAATCCCGTGGTTTGTTTTACTACTGTTAGGATGTTGAATGCTCTTATTGTTTCTAGGGATTGGGAAATTCATCAATGTGATATAAATAATGCATTTTTGCATGGCTATGTAGAGGAAAAATTGTACAGGTTCCTCCTCCAGGTTACAATATTCCGTCAGGGTTTGTTTCCAGATTAAGACTATCCATATATGGTTTTGGACAAGCTACCAGAGCATGGAAGGTTGAGTTGTCTCAATATTTAATTAAGACTTGTTATATTCAATCTAAACAAGACTATTCAATATTCACTAAAACAAAATTGAATGGTGATTTTACTGCAATTGCGGTCTATGTTTGATGATCTAGGAATTTGAAAAAAATAAAGCAACCAAACAACTTCTATCATCATGAAAAATATCCAGTTTGTATTTAATAGACATCTCAACATCTTCGTAATAGCAAACATACCACCAGCAAGACGGGAAAAAAATACGGTTAATCAATCAGTCCACAATTATGAATATCAAATAACACTATACTTAAACAACTATCTTAAGTGCAAGCATATCGTATAAACAAAATAGACAGAGCGTATTCGTAACCTCGAGAAATGAATAATATTAATAAGTTAATATAATCATTATTCATAATTAGATGCAATTTACTGAAGAAAACTAAATATAAAAAGTTAAAAAAAATACACTCAATGCTTGCCGTCACATGTCATTCATGAAAAAAAGTGGATCCTGACTAATTCATATACAAAGTTTTGTAACAAGAATAGTGTGTATACCGAGAAATTAAAGTGATACAATAGTCTCTGATGGTTCATACTCAAGCTAGTAAATTAATCTCATAAATAAAAATTCTGATTTTATTTTATTAATTTTAAGCCTGTATGTCTTAAACATAGGCTAGTAACTTGTATTGTTTTAAGACTTCCAATTTAACTATGTGACTGTTGTTGCTCCATTAAACCTATGATATACAAAATATCTTATTTATACAAAATATATATCATTAAGCCTAAGGTGTTGGATTTGGTTAGGTACATCATGATATTTCTATCTAATTCATAAAACTGAATTTTGTATTCTAGTTGTAGTCCATGACAGAAGTACAAATTTACTTATTAGTGGCACTTGTAACTTTTTTTATATAAATTATATCTAAAACTTGACCTATCCATGTTTGTTTAGTTCTATGACCTATTATATAACTTAAATTATTCTTAAATTGTAGGCTGTGATATGTGCAATCAAATTTATCATATTGAAAAAAGATCTTAAAATTTATACAAATTTCAGATTAGTTGGTTACAAATCAACAATGAATTAAGGATTACAATTTATAATATAACAAAGCCTATTGTATCTTATTGAAGAAAGGAACTCTATATAATTTATTATACAAATATGTAAAATCTTAATAGCTAGGCTGCTTGTCATTTCTAGAGGTGCTTATATCCGGCCTGAAATTCGGAAGGATCAACCGGCCCTTCTAATACCACAGGCTTGTCCAAGAGATCAAGCTTTTCCTTTTCAAGGCACGTAACCTCATTTTTAGCTTTTTTTCAACTCACTTTCCAAACCGAAAAAAGTAGTGGTTTTTCTATTTTATAAAAAATCGAAACCTACAAATTTTGTTGACTTAAATTCTTTAATCCTAAATTTCTTTTGTTTATATTGTGCAGTCTTGTATATACGCAGTGACCGGAAAGGTAGGTATTTCGTTCCTAACTATTATGGAGTTATAATTCTTCTATTCAATTCCAGTTCGTATCCAATGTTACAGATTATCATCTGAAAAACCTGTTTAGAGAAATTAAGCTATCGCTATCAATTTTTAGTTACCTAGAAAGCGTGTGTATGTAATGTATCTTGACTACTTACAGTATAAGCTTGAAAATTTAGAGAGGGTTTATAAAAAAATGATTTCTATAGAAGCTGCACAGTCATTAGCTGATCATTGTGTTCATTTAGTTTCAAATCCTGACATGAAGAATTCTATCAAGGCTACTATAGTACCGGTCAAAGGACTGCACTCTTTTCTCTCAACACTCAAACAAGAAAATACTGATCTCAGAGAAGAAGTTGCTGACCTTTCCGTAACTATTAAAGGTACAAAGAAGCATAATGGCTTGATGAAGAGGATGCTGAGAGTGGAATCTAATCAGGATGAAATTAAGGAAAGAATGACAACAATTGAAGGAAATTAGAAAGCTACAAATGAAAAATTGGATGCTATTCTTTCTCTTCTACAAAGTCTAGATGCCAAAAAGGGGGAGATAGTAGTTCCAAAGGCAAAATGTGCACCTGAATCAGTTTTGAGGAAAAATGCCAATCCTGATAATAATGGTGATAAACAAGAAAAGGAGACCTCTGATGTTGTAGTAGTTCAGTCTAGAGCTGGTATTCAGACACAAACTCAAACTACTCAGTCAACTCATGTCACCAAGGATGGTGCTAAGGCAGTGAAGACCAAGACAATTTCTCACTATAAATCCTGATAACAGAGTATCAAATTTTTGACAAGGGAAATACTGACACTGTAATTCTTGATAGTTCAAATCCTGATCCTGATAGGGTGTCTATTTTTGAGTTATTTGAGAATGAAGATGAAGAAGCTCTATTTTGATTGAATCTTGAAATTCTGTCTACTTATATTGAAGCATTCAATTCTGAAGTTGGAGAAGATATAATAAGTGATATTTTTGATGAAGAGGAGAAGAGGCATGAAGGAAAGATCATGATAGCCGTTGACAGAGCTAATTAAGAATTTAATAACATGCTTAGAAAGTCTAACGGAAGTAGATGGAGGAGTACTGATAGGAGGATGTTGAGTGAAAGAGAAGAAAGGAGAGCTCAAAATTTTCCCTAGATAAAAAACAAGTACAAATAGAAGAAAATTGCTGATCTTAATTGTAACGATGAGGTCATTTTGTACCTAGAGGTATAAGGGTGGAAGGCTTACCTGATTCTAATAGTATGGGAGACAGAAAATCACGGATGGTATAGAAAATATGATTCTTGCTAATATCCGGAAAAAGGTACTTGATAATGGTTCTCATTATTTTGGATCATATATTTCCACTTACATGAATTTCATAATCAAGAAGTTAACATGAAGAAATGAGGAGCTATAATTGAGAATATCCTCACTCAGTGACATATAACCATGAATTCTGATGGCCCAAAAGCTTGTTCTGTGTCATTGGATGAGTTGATGATTGAAAGAACTCCAATAAGAAATTTAAGAGCTGCAATATACCAGTTATCTGAAGAAACTGAGTATGAGAAGAACTTAAAGATCATGCTAGAGCAGATAATGTTGAAGAAGATTGATGACAGAGTGCAAGCTTTTGTTCAGAGATACTGCAGAGTCTACCAAAAAATATGAAGACCAAATTTTGAAATAATGTATGCTTTACTACTCTTACACTTAAAATTTCGTCCTTCTAGTTTTTGGGACTAGAAAATACTTTAGAATTTATGCTTATTTTTCAAAGCATAAATTGGGGGAGATTGTTGGAAATTATCCATGTCAAAAATCAGGATCTGCTATGGAGTCAGGATCTGTCAAGAGGCATCAGGATGTGAAGCCAATCGGGATCTGTTTGACAATCAAGATTTGTCAAGCGTCAGGATCTGATACAGTCAGGATATGTATCAGGATGTTATGACTGTCAGGATATGACCGGATAAGTCACAACTACAGGATAAATTAAAATCTGTTGATTTATTGGATCGTAGTTGTTGATTTAGATATGTATAGAAACTAGATAATTTATACTGTAACATATCTTGTATTTGATAGTGATTGATTATGTAGCTGTGTGATATATAAACACATAATAGGTTATCACTTTGTGGTGTGCTTAACTTGAGTATTATTATAACCTAGCAGCTCTTAAAAATATTGTTCTTGAGAGTGTAACAATTTATTAAAGATTAATAAAAACTATTATTTTATTCATATGTTCTTTATTATTATTACTTTACTTCTGTGGTAAATCAATTTATTGGTTAAATGTACACAACCCCCTTAAACAATTAACCTTATTGGGTAACATTGAGAAAGAAATCTGACTTTTGTATTGATCAAGATCCTCTATAATAGGGTATAAGTGAGGTTGTAAATCAAGTACGAGAATGTTTCCTTCAACATGACATAGATGTGATCTTGATAGTGCATATCTCTTAGTGTGAAACCATAGATAGAGTGGAATGGATGAAATCAAATAATGAAATTTACGGTGTGAAAGCTGGTTACCATTACCGGTTTAACTTGAAGTGTAATTTGCAGATATACCTCCGACTGTAGGTTGGAAAAAGGATATGTGGCACTAAAAAGTTCGTACAAAGTTAAGGTGTTTATCTGATGATTCTGTCATAATACAGTTCTTGCAAGGAAGAGACCAAGTTCTAAGGGTATTAGAGTTCTTATAACTTGTCATATGTGTGTGGTTAATATTGAGCATATGTCATATTAATTCTTTGACTGTGTTTTTACTGTTGAATGCCGAGAGCAGGTGAGACTGAAGTATAACTGGAGTAAGATCATGTGATTCCCTCACCTCTAGTCGAGAAAGGAGACAAAAAGGAGAATAAGTGGCATAAACCTGAAGCTAAAGCTTTGAAAGTAAATGTGGATGCGTCTGTTTTCCTAGGTGCTTCAACATTTTCTCTAGGAATGAAAAAATGAAAGATCAACAAGGCACATTTCTGGAAGGAAAACCATTTGTTTTCCTGAGGTGGGTTCAATTATGTGTCTGAAGCCATGAGAGTCAGAGAGGCTCTATCCTGGATTCAAGATCAGCAACTTCATACTGCTAATGTTATGGTGGAAACATATTCTTCATTTATGTCTACGACCATCATGGGTGAACGAAAACTATCTTGAGGTGGGAGATGTAATAGAGGAATTCAATCAGAAACTTAGAGATTTGCATGATAGTTCTATTCATTTTATTTGAAAAAAATTCTAAATGGTCAGTACATGAAATTGGTAGAATCGCTTGTTTAGATAATATCTAGATTTTGTTCACGTAATCTCCTACGTGCTTGTTGAGGGCACTTTCCTTTGATCTATTGAGTTAATGCAATTTTTGTTTGATTTAAAAAAAAGAGCATTTAGGGACTTTTTAAATACAAGTCAATAAATAATATGTATCAAAATCGCTAATCATTTCAAACTATTCCGTGGTGGGTTGTTGGATCCGATATACATTATGTTATGAGCCTGAATGTTATAAATTGGAGGTCCTTTAAAAGGATTTTACGAATAAAATTACCCATTTCAAATCACCCATTTTTTCACCAGCAAATTGACCTGTTTCACTTTAGAATCACACACTTACATATGAGAATCGGCCATTTACATATAAATTTTGAGAAAAAATGGAAATCACAAACAAAATGACCTATTTTATTATTAAAATTACCCATTTACATGTATATTTTGAGAAACAATTTCCAAAATAGAAAGGATTTGGTATGATAAACAATTGCTGGAGGTTAGAATTTAGATAGGTTTTAAATGAGTCCCGTTAGAAGGAGAGATCAGAATGTCTTATATAATACTTCTAATCCAGATGATCAAGATTAGATCCTTAATTCAAATCAACAACTCTCTGTTTTGAATTCATTTGGGCTAAGATTAAATCTCTAATTCAAATCAACAACCATGAACATTTCCAAATTAGTGATCCTTGTACCCTCTTTTCCACCAATAAGAGCATCCTTAATGGGGGTGCCAAAAAAGTGTCAAAGTGCCATGTAGTATGATGTGGCATGCCAGTCTTGTTGGCTACCCATTGAAGGCTTATGGTTCCAATCAAAGTAGACAATTTTTGGCACCCTTTGACACCCTCCCAAAATGTAAACAATGTTATATATCCTAATAAAGATATGTACCTTCATATATAATTTAAATTACACTACAAGAAAAATGGTCATTTCCTACCGAAAAATCAGTAGGAAATGACCCAAAATCGGTAGGAAATGCCTAAGTGGGAAATGTTATTGGTGGGAAATAAATATGACCAGGGTCAACATGGGACCCATGTGTTAACGTGTACAACCTCATGGCAAGGACCCACATGCCAACATGGAGTCCTACGTGGAGTGGGGCCATCCACGTTATATGCCATGTCAATAGTGGGACCCATCCACGTCACATGCCATGTAAGATTTTCGGACATGCTGGAAATCATTTTCTACCACAATTTCCTACCATCTCTTATGAATGCGGTAGGAAATGGCTTGAAGATGGTGGGAATTCATGGGTTTATATAATGGTAAGCTCGGTAGGGAATGGGTATAACGTAGGAATTTAAGGACATTTTTTTTATAATTTTGTATGCTCTGCATTACTACCAGCAATATAAATCATTATATTAAACAAAATATTGATATCATACAAAATAATCAAATAACAAGACAATATCACATAGCTTTTTTTTTACTTCAAGAATATCACAAAGTCTACCAAACAGTGAAACCAAATATTCATTCATTACATCCACAAAATAAATGATACCCAACCATACAACCTTATCACTCCACATACTACCAACTGAATTGCTCACCATCAGCAAAAGCAAATGACCAAAATAAAATTAACCCAACCACAAGGTCCAAACTTAACAAAAATAAACATATTGTTATAAAGTTTAGAAGAAAATTGAAAAGATCATTAAAATGTCGTGCACAAAATGCTATTCAAGTATTAAGTTTACAGCTGTAGACATAACTAATCACCACAAACATCATCATCCTTGCCGGAGCCCTCACATAATTGCAGTTAGTCTCATTGCTGTCCTCGCTATCTTCATCAGCATCACAATCAATGTCCTTTCCCGCATTCTCTTCACCATTGCACTCCAAAACGTAATCCCCCGATCACTTTCATCTGTGTAGTCTGCTGCATCCAAGGTAGCCTCAATATATCCTTTCTCATAAACATCCTATAATTTAATCAAGAAAAGCTCATAGAGTTGACGATGCATAAATAATTAAATGCTGGAATTAAAAGAATCACATGTGTTGTGCAAGACATGCCTGTATATAACAAGACTAAGTCATATTGACAGCCCTAAGGATAAGTTGTATGATAATCTATATTTGTATTCTTTAATTTTATACCTTGAGTTTGTAAAAATGTTAAGTAGATTAGACTGGAGGATTTTTCAGTGAATAGCCTTTACGCTAAGGAATAAACTCTGGAAGAAGATTAATTTCTGATCATGCCTTAGAGAGAAGTGTAGCAACTTGGATTTGAATAATACTGTTCTAGGAAAAATATTCTAAATCAGAGATCGACAACTCACAGATCAAGGGATATCGAGAAGTCTGTCGATAAGTCCAAAATGACTTGTAGAGAAGTCCCACGAGATATCGACAAGTCAACCTGCATGTAGAGATCTCAGATATCAACAAGTGAAAATGTATATGTAGAGAACTGGAGATACAATAAGTCATTTCTTCATGAAGAGATCGAAAGATATTGACAAGTAAAAATTATCGTGTAGAGATCTCAAGATGTCGACAAGTCAAATACCCATATAGAAAACTAGAGATGTCGACATGACATTCTACATGTAGAGAACTGGAGACCTCGACAAGTCAAAGACACATGTAGAGAAATCAAGATATCAATAAGTTATTATACTTATCGATATGTGACATCTCTACAAAACAAAAGAGATCATGACAAGCTATCTCATAATTCAGAATACAGACAAGTTCAAGATTCAAGATTATCGTTCAACAAACAATTCATTCACTAAATTGGAAAGACTAAAAAAGTAGTTTGAAGACTACAAGATCAAGGGCCAAGATTCACTGAACAAAGGATGGTCACAGACCTACAAGATTCTGCTCATATTTGCTAACACCAGAAAAGGAAATAGACAAGGTTGCTTTAGAAACTATGTTAGTACATTTTAGTGCAAGTTTTGTAAACCCGTGCTGTTAGTCTATAAAGCATGCACGGGTCTTAGTTTAGATGTAACAAAATAGATCTAGAAAAATCTTATATTTCTCTCTCAAGATTTGTAGTTGAGTTCTTATTTACAAGAACACAGATTTGTAGCAAAACAAATTTGATTAATACAATCAAGTGAGTTTTTGATAAATTGTGTTGTGTGTTTACTGTCAAATAATTTATCTCTACAAGTTCATATTTGCTTTGTTCAATTTAAGCCAAATAGTTTCAAAAGAGAATCAAAATCCAAGAAACACATTCACCCCCCTCTGTGTTATATTTTATTGCACTCAATATCTAACAACATGCTTGTATAAAATGGCCTATTTGTACTTTTCAAATAAGTCAGACACAATATCTTTAACAAGATGCACAATTTCCCGCGATATTAGTTATGAGAATTGAACTCTTTCAATCGGTTCACCAAGACTCAATACCGCCTCAACTAGGCTCTCTATTTATTCATCATTCAGCTCTCTCTGGTAAGCGTTTGGATTATTTTTCAGAAAGTTAAGAACCCCAGATACCATCTTGGAGAATGTAGGGTTTGGGATGTTACGTGCACCACAGCTGGATGAGCCTTTAATATAAAAAGGAAGAAGAGAATATATGTCAGCCCATATTATCTTAAACATCACGAACTTATATTTAGATTATGATAAAATTTTAAAAGCTACAAAATATAGTAAAAAGATACACAATGATTAAGAACATATGTTTGTAGATGTATCATAATTTCCTACTTGTTGTGTAACTATATTTTGATAACCAGCAAAAAAAAAGTACTCTCGATCACTGTGTTATCTAACCTTAAATTTTACCAAGGCTTCCTGTAAACTAGCTGCTATAGTATCTAACAACTGGCAACAATGTCTTGAAGACTATAAACTCAAATTGTAGAAGGTAAATCAGACCATGTACATAATTTCAAATACGCTCCACATTCAATTAGACTAAACTTCTAAAACTAACGAAAAACATCTCCAGTATTGCCAAAAAAAGAAAGCAACCAAACAACTTCTATCATCATGCAAAATATCCAGTTTGTATTCAATAGACATCTTAACATTTTCATAATAGCAAACATACCACCAGCAAGACGGGAAAAAATACTGTTAATCAATCGGTCCACAATTATGAATACCAAATAGCACTGTACTTAAACAACTATCTTATGTGCAAGCATAACATATAAACAAAACATACAGAGCATATTCTTAACCTCGAGAAATGAATAATCTTAATAATTTAGTATATTCACTCTCCATAACTAGATGCAACTAATTTATAGATATTTTACTGAAGAAAGCTAAATGTACAGAGTAAAAACAAATACACTCAATGCTTGCAGGCTCATGTCATTCATGAAAAAAGTGGATCATGACTAATACATATATGACATTTTGTAAAAATAATAGTTTTTTTACTTTAGAGTATTCTAAGAAATCAAAGTGATACAATAGTCTCTGATGGTTCATACTCAAGCTAGTAATTTAATCCCATAAATTAAAAATTCTGAATTTTTTATTAATTTTAAACTTGTATGTCTTTAACTGAGGCTAGTAAGTTGTATTTTGTTCAGACTTTGAATTTAACTCTCTGACTGTTCTTGCCTCATTAAACCTAAGATATACAAAATATCTTATTTATACAAAATATAAATCATTAAGCCTAAGGTGTTGGATTTGGATAGTTATATCATGATATTTCTATCTGATTCATTAAACCGAATTTTGTATACAAGTTGCAGTCCATGACACTAGTTGAAATTTAATTATTAGTCACACTTGCAACTTTTTTAATTTTAATTATTCTTAAAGCATGACGTATCTTTATTTATTTAGTTCTTTGACCTATTTTATATTTTAAATTATTTCTAAATTGCAGGCCTTGATACGTGTGATCAAATTTATCACACTGAAAAAAGATCCTAAAATTTATACGAATTTCATATTAGTTGGTTACAAATCAGCAATGAATTAAGGATTTCATTTAAAATATAACAAAACCTACTGTATCTTATAAAAGCAAGAAACTCTATATAATTTATTATATAAAAATGTAAAATCTTAATAGGTGGTCTGCTTGTCATTACTAGAGGTGCTTATATCCACCCTAAAATTCCGAAGGATCAACCAGGCCTTCTAATACAACAAGCTTGTCCAAGAGATCAATCATTTTCTTTTCAAGGTCTGTGATCTCATTTTCAGCCTTTTTCAACTCACTTTCCAAACCAAAAAAACTGGAGGTATTTCTGTTTTTATACAAAATAGAAATCTACAAATTTTGTTGACTTAAATTCTTTTATCTTAATTTTTTTTGTTTATATTGTGCAGTCATATATATACGCAGTCACCAGAAACAAAAAAGGTAGGTATTTTGTTCCTGACTAATATTGAGTTTTAATTCTTCTGTTCAATTTTAGTTTCTAGCCAATGTTGCAGATTATCGTCAGAAAAACTGTTTAAAGAACTTAAGCCCTTAGTATCAATTTTCAGTTACCTAGAAAGTGTGTATATGAAAAGTAATATGACTACTTATAGTATAAGCTTAAAATTTTTGAGAGGCTTTACATAAAAAAAATGTTGACAACCTTTAATTTTAAACAAGGCATAGCTATGTTTATAACTAAACATAATTTTATGAGTGACCTTTGTTTTTTCTAGGGTGACTTTAAAGCAAAGATTTATAACGTTAATTGATACAAGTAAACTACACAAAAACCCACTACTAACACAGAACAATATAATGGTTCCCAAGAAAATTGTTATAATTCAACCAAAACTAAACTTTGAAACTTTAAGAAGGAAATACAGAAACAAACTTAAAAAATGGCCAATCAGTTTATATAAGTAACAATTGCATATTACTCCTCCCTTAACATCCTCAAAATTTTAAGTTTATAAAGGAAAAGAGGCAGAACCTTATCTTCAATTGAATAGCCTCCATCATCCATGATTCGCTCTTTATAATTTTGAGTTATGTCTTGTAAAAGTTGACAAACTGGGACACAGGAATAACCAATCATCCTACCCTTTTTCGGCTTGCTCAAGCCATGTGCTATGGCCTGCAGCCACCAGTCAAATGGTTCTAATTTACTCTCAAAGTTGGTCTGATCAACTCTTTTTTTTTTAAATTGCTGCATAGCGAACCTACAACAAATATTACCAATATATCATTATATTACCTAATTATATAAAGATAAATAGATAATAAAATGTCAAATTAAAAGTTCAGACATAATTGTTTATGTTTAAAAGTCTTACATCAGTTTTCATAGCTGTGTGAGTGGTGTAGTGAATCGGATTTCCATTCTCGTCTAACTCCAGAACTAACGTTAATTGATACAAGTAAACTACACAAAAACCAACTACTAACACAGGACAATATAATGGTTCGCAAGAAAATTTTTATAATTCAACCAAAACTTAACTTTGAAACTTTAAGAAGGAAATGCAGAAACAAACTTAAAAAAAGGCCAATCAGTTTATATAAGTAACAATTGCATATTACCCCTCTGTTAACATCCTCAAATTTTTAAGTTTATAGATGAAAAGAGGCAGAACCTTACCTTCGATTGAATAGCCTCCATCGTCCATGATTCGCTCTTTATAATTTTGAGCTATGTCTTGTAAAAGTTGACAAACTGGAACACAGGGATAACCAATCAACCTACCCTTTTTCGGCTTGCTCAAGCCATGTGCTATGGCCTGCAGCCACCAGTCAAATGGTTCCAATTTGCTCCCAAAGTTGGTCTGATCAACTCCTTTTTTCTTTAAAATTGCTGCATAGCGAACCTACAACAAATATTACCAATATATCATTATATTACCTAATTCTATAAAGATAAATAGATAATAAAATGTCTAATTAAAAGTTCAAACATAATTGTTTATGTTTAAAAGTCTTACATCAGTTTTCCATTCTCGTCTAACTCCAGAATTAACGTTAATTGATACAAGTAAACTACACAAAAACCAACTACTAACACAGGACAATATAATGGTTCCCAAGAAAATTGTTATAATTCAACCAAAACTAAATGTTGAAACTTTAAGAAGGAAATGCAGAAACAAACTTAAAAAATGGCCAATCAGTTTATATAAGTAACAATTGCATATTACCCCTCTGTTAACATCCTCAAATTTTTAAGTTTATAGACGAAAAGAGGCAGAATCTTTCCTCCAATTGAATAGCCTCCATCGTCCATGATTCGCTCTTTATAATTTTGAGCTATGTTTTGTAAATGTTGACAAACTGGAACACAGGGATAACCAATCATCCTACCCTTTTTCGGCTTGCTCAAGCCATGTGCTATGGCCTGCAGCCACCAGTCAAATGGTTCCAATTTGCTCTCAAAGTTGGTCTGATCAACTTCTTTTTTCTTTAAAGTTGCTGCATAGCGAACCTACAACAAATATTACCAATATATCGTTATATTACCTAATTCTATAAAGATAAATAGATAATAAAATGTCTAATTAAAAGTTCAGACATAATTGTTTATGTTTAAAAGTCTTACATCAGTTTTCCATTCTCGTCTAACTCCAGAATTAACGTTAATTGATACAAGTAAACTACACAAAAACCAACTACTAACACAGGACAATATAATGGTTCCCAAGAAAATTGTTATAATTCAACCAAAACTAAACGTTGAAACTTTAAGAAGGAAATGCAGAAACAAACTTATAAAATGGCCAATCAGTTTATATAAGTAAAAATTGCATACTACCCCTCTGTTAACATCCTTAAATTTTTAAGTTTATTGACGAAAAGAGGCAAAACCTTACCTTCAATTGAATAGCCTCCATCGTCCATGATTCACTCTTTATAATTTTGAGCTATGTTTTGTAAAAGTTGACAAACTGGAATACAGGGATAAGCAATCATCCTACCCTTTTTCGGCTTACTCAAGCCATGTGCTATGGCCTGTAGCCACCAGTCAAATGGTTCCAATTTGCTCTCAAAGTTGGTTTGATCAACTCCTTTTTTCTTTAAAATTGCTGCATAGCGAACATACAACAAATATTACCAATATATCATTATATTAACTAATTCTATAAGGATAAATAGATAATAAAATGTCTAATTAAAAGTTCAGACATAATTGTTTATGTTTAAAAGTCTTACATCAGTTTTCATAGCTGTCTGAGTGGTGTAGTGGATCAGATTTCCATTCTCGACAACTCCAGAATTAACTCAAGAATAAGTTTAGTTCCAAATATTAATACGTTTTGGTTTTTGTCCACGATTCTCCTCTTTAATTATCTGAACTCAATCAAATGAAGAGTTGATAAGTGGTATGAGGTTGATTGGATGATAAAAAAGGACACTAATCAAACAATACAAAAAATTTAAAAAATTAAGGCACTACTTGAGCAACTTCCTCAAAAGGTCTTGCACCTGAGCTATGCAAGTTGATTAACTTCGACCTATTCTCATCCCCTAACTTTGATCTGTGTTAGTGCTCTTCTGATCTCCAAAACTTGCACAAACTTTCCAAGAACTCACTACTAAAATAAGATGGGAAAAACTCCTCTATTTTATGTTTTCATACACTATAAATAAATATCAATACAACTATTCAAGTATAGTGAATGCTCATTTCACGGTTGTCTACATATGATAATAAATGTATACCTTATATTCCATCCAAAATGTCTATACGAGTCAGATATGCTGGAAATTCTGTACCAAACCGAACAACCCTTGATAATTTATTCTTGGCTTTGGACCCCTTTATTTAGCAGCTTCACTCATTGTGATATCACCGTAGCTTTCTTTAAAATCTTGTATCTTCTGCCTCCTTGTCATTATTTCTTCCCCTTACCCTTACCCTTACGCTTGTGAATATTTTTTTTAGGCGCCAAAGTGACTCAAGCCTTCCCCTTCCTCTAGTTCTGCGAAACTTACACTCCCTTGTCCTGTTCCTTCGATACTTGTCTCTTGTTGCCCTTAATATTAATCTTTTGCGGTATGTTTCCCTTAGTTCTTGCCATGATCCTATCATCACAATTGCATAATTTTTTTTGTCAATGGTTATCCTAAAGAAAACAATACACACACACACCCCCTGTTTATCAACACGAATTGAACTACACAATATTAGCACAACACAAAATTTTTATCAATTAACGTTTAATGAATTTATCTCCACGAAACAAATACAGTGTAAGTTAAAATAAACCCAATAATGATAAGAATATCAATTAACTTTAAGAAACCCACCGAGAGCTTCTCAGAAGATTCAGAATTTTCAAAAAATAACGTAAGATGCGAACACTTATGAACCCTAAAATTAATATAACTAAACATACACACGTAACAATACAAGTAAGCACACATACATAATAAAAGAAAAATACAATAAATGCGGATAGATTTGTACACACAAAATAAACACACACACACACACACACACAAAATAAAGACACACACAAAGATAATACACACATATATAATTTACACACAAACATACCACCCTCCGATACAAATCAGAGATACTATAACAAATTTGAGAGAAATAACATAAAATGGCTTACATACACATGAGATTTGTAAAGTTTATACATTAGAATTTATATACACAACACAAAAGGTTTTATATAAACATGAATAATCAGCCCCACATAAAAAGAACATGTGAAATGTAGGATATAAGAACAAATTAAATGTATATATATATATATTTATAAGTAGGTGTATACAAACACACAATAAACACTTATTTTGAAAGAACTAGGAAGACGTGTTATTAAGTCTCAGAGAAAAAATAACAACTTAAATGTCAAATGTATAGACTAAAAAAGATAATGGCTACAAATAAGCAACCTTCTCCTGGAAAAACTCAAACACTCCCATCACCCCATGAATCTTCTAAAATAGCTTAATTAAAATAAAAGACCAAGTCTAAACTACATGACTAACTACATGACTAAATATCAGCCTTATTCAAATAATGAAAATATATAATTTAGATTAAAATCCCAACATTCTCCCCCTTAATCTAAATCTGTTGGAACAAATCCTACTAGCCCGTATGACTTTCAACTTTTCTGCCCGCCTGGCATTTCAATTTAGCCCGTCTGGCCTTTTGTTTGCCCGTCTAACATGTCTTATTTGCCCGTTTGGCATTCTTATTTTGCCCGTCTGGCAAACTACCTCTGTCTATAACAAAGCTGGTTCATCATCGTCAACCTGTGCGAGGTTCAATTCTTGTTTTCGTTCTTTGTCTTGTCGATGTTTATAACATTCTGCAGCATAGTGTCAAAAGATGTTACAGTTATAACATTTTATTTTGCTCTTGTCATGTCCACCATTTCCGTCATATGATTCTCAACGGGATCTTGCCTTCCGTTCTTCCTGAGTTAACAACAACTGAATTCTATTGTCTTCAATATGTCCATGAATTCTCTCTTCATGAGCTCTTAACCTCCCGATTAAATCCTCAACAGACATGTTGTCCAAGTCACCAAATTGTTCAATAGCTGAAGCAATTTGCAGAAATTTTGGTGAGACTGCTCGTAATAATTTTTTCACAACAAGACTCTTCCACTTTATGTCCTAAAGCTCGAATGTTACTCACAATATTATTCAGTTTAATGGAGAAATCATCGATATGTTCTGTCTCCTTTATGTTGAGAACTTCAAACTCAGACCTATGAGTCTGCACTTTTGCTTTCTGAACACGATCAGCTCCGACACACATCATTTTGATGGAATCCTAAGCCTCTTTGGCTATCTCTTTCTCCGCCACGGACAAGAATATGTCTTCTGAAATTCCTTGATATATGGCTGCTGGTTCAATTACACCCTTTATGTCCCTATTCTCAACAGCTTCCCAGACGCCTTGTGCCCGCATGAATACCTTCATATTTAACGACCACGCAGTGTAATTATTTCTGGCCAACATAGGATAAGTGAGTTCCACAACACCTTCTTTCATCTTTGACACATCCATACTTGTTTTCCTCGACATGTACTTGGGCATAAACTACCTATCTCGGATACCAAATGTAGGATATAAGAATAGATTTAATGTTTTATATTATAAGTAGGTGTATACAAACACACAATAAACACTTATTTTGAAAGAACTAGGAAGACATTTGTTATTAAAACTCAAACACTCCCATCACCCCATGACTCTCCTAAAATAGCTGAATTAAAATAAAAGACCAAGTCTAAACTACATGACTAACTACGTGACTAAATATCAGCCTTATTCAAATAATGAAAATATATAATTTAGATTAAAATCCCAACATGAAAGAGAGAGAAAAATAAAGTGAGAAAAAGTATAAGATTACTTAATTACACATGTGAAACCTTGATATTGGCAGGAAAGAAGATGAAATCTTGAAAAAGGGTTTTGGATAAAAAAATTTGAGATGAAAAGGTGACAAAACAGGTGAAAATGAAAAGGTTTTTGACCTAATTGACTTAAAATATCAATAATTTAAAAGTGAAGTGGCATAAGAGGTTAAGGGGCATTTTTAATTTTTTGGTGAAATTTAACCGTCATTTGCCCAAAAATATTGACCACCTTAGATAATTGCATTATATTATTATTTTTTTAATTTTTTTTATAAAGCCACTAAAAATGAGCTTTAAAAATCAAAATATTTGACGCACATGAATAATTCATAATCATGTAGAGATTAGTATAGCTGAACTTTTCGGAAAAAGAATAAAAATGAATTAACATGCGAACCATCTTTTCGAAAAATGAGTTTTACTATAAAATCATTGTAAATGAACTTTAATAATCACAATTTTTGTGTACCTAGCTTATTTTATGTACACATTGATATCGGTTTGGTTGATTTATAAAAAAGAATTAAATTAAAAAATTCAGATGAAACACTAATATAACCCCAAAATTTCAAACTATAAATACGCAACCTCTCCCCTCTCTAACCGTGATATAATAAATACATTTTGTTTGGTTTGTTTTAGTTTTTTATTTGAAACATATTTTTTTATAAAATCGTTGTAAATGAACATAATTTTTTAATTTTTATTTGCATAAACGACTAATATGTATTGGTTCATTCAATAAAAAAAGAGTTTTTCTATTGTGATAATTTACTAATTTACTTGTTTTTAATATAATAATAATAATATATAATAAAATAATAAAATCACATTTTAGGAAAATGTTTTATTTCTATTTCAATGAATGCAAGTATATATTTCATTTTTCTGATAGCATATATGTAAATGAATATTATATATTTATAATAATACTGATGTATACTCGCGAAATACTGATATGTAGGAATATTTTTTTATTTATTTTTGTTGATGTTTGTATCATGCAATTTTTTCTATTAAAATATGTAATTAGTTATTAGTTAACAGTTGTACATGTTTATATAAATCCCTGTGATATGCCCATCTCTCTGATCCGTAGCCTTATCTAACATTCTAATATTTTCTTATATCAAATAAAATAAAAAAGTTAATAATTTTAATGATATCTCCGTGGATAGTAATATTATATATTTATCTTTTTTCTACATTTGTGATGAGGAAAAGTTTTTACCCTACTAAACTTAGTATTTATACCCCACTTTGCTTAGTAATATATATATTATTAGTTTTAGGTCAGTTGAGTACAACTTGAAACAAAAATGGAGCCGGTTAATGTGTTGTGGCGTCTCCCCCCTCCCGGGTTCTGTAAGATCAATGTACACAGCTACTTTTCAAATGAGAGGCTTCCAAATGGAAACGTTTCAGGGATTGGGGTGGTCATACGCAACTCTAGGGGTAGGATCTTGAGAATGATGGCCGGATCTCTGGGCATAGAGGAACAGAGATCGAATGAGTTGTATGCCATGCTAGAGGGTCTTAAGAGAGCTTATATGGAGAACAGGTTTGACATTGAGCTTGAAACTGATCATGAGGAGGCATATTGGGAGTGGAGGAATACAGATGAGTTAGGAGTGATTCCGGAGCATCTTTATGTAGTGCAGCAGCTCGAGAAAAGAAGGGCTGATCAAAATTTTCGTATGAATGTTAGGCCTATTGATGAGGCTGCAAATGAACTTGCAGCTTATCTTGCTCAATATGGTGCTGAAAGGTGGACGCGTATGGTGATTCTTGCTGGTCCTGTGGGTAGGGTGTTGGAGCTATGTTGTAATGATATGGGCCTGGGTCTAATACGGGAGCAGTTTATGGCAGTGCATGAGCTTGATATCATGGCAAATGTGGTCAATGAAAATCAAGAGGAAGAGGATGAATTGATGCCACTGTTGGATGAAGAGGTATTGGCCCAACAAATGCTCTGATTGGTTGCATGGAAACCATTTTGAAAGCTCAACAGCATAGCTTGTTCATTATATTACTATTTTATTATGTTAACTAATTAATTAGTTTGCTGGTTTTTGTATGTTAGACTTTGGTATTACCTGTAGGCAATGTTATAAAATTCAGGAATGAGAAGAGATAGGTGGAGGTATTGAATTAGAATTAATCGGAGGATCCAGTATTAACCGGAAGAATAATCGGGTGCATTTTATATTTAAATTTTATTCAATTTTATATCATAATTTTATTAGTAATTTTAAATTATTATATATTTATCATATTCTATAATTTATAATGATTTAAATTTAATTGAAAATTTTATATTATATATAATAATTAATTCACAATATACTGATCAATAAAAATACATACAGACCAATCGAATTTCAAAAATCGGATGAGTCACATAATTCAGATGATTAATCGAGAATTAATCGTTAAAATGGGGGATCTTTAGAACCATGCATGTTTCGTATTAATGTCCTCTTTTGGTGTTGGGTTCAAATATTTCAATTGAGTGGGTAGGAGGTTCTTATGCTTTGAATTGATTTTCCCTTTTATAAATGATCCAGCGCCATCTATCTAATGGATAGAATTAATCTCTGTAATCCTAAAGGTAATTTTGCTTTTTAAGGATTAAAAAAGTTTGGTAGTTGATCACATTTTCACAGTATTGATATCATCGGTTTCTTATTCTTTACCAAATATATTTTCTCAATTAGGACACTTGATTAATGTGTGCAAGGAGCATACGGCTCCAATTTAAAAAATACATAAAATTATGAAATACGTATAATTTAGTATGTTATATTGTTTGACACTTTTAATATATTGGATCATGAAGTTTTAATATAATATCCAATTTCTGTAATAGTTGTTTTGTGATTCATTTTTAATTTGTGTTAGAGTTGTTTTGTGATTCTTCTTTAATAAATTTTCTCTTATATGTAAAATACTGCCCTAAAATATTTTTCCATTCAAGAATCTCTAAGAAAAAGTTGGCTACCTTATATTTCTGTATCCACTCAAAAACTATAGTAAGTTTAGAAAAGTTCAAAAATGTATTACAATATGGCGGTCTGTGAAAGACAATACTGATTTGTGTACGTTTTCATGACTTTCTTGACAAAACTTACCCAACTTGACTATCTTCCTTTTATTTTAAACTAGTTCACAACCCTAACATGCACATCTTTTCAATTAAATTGTTATTAATCAAGGCTATAGGAGTAAGGTATGAGGGTCTTTACAAATTTCTTTCTGATTTATTACTACATCTTTTTCTAGTTCTATTATGAACAGTTCTGTTTCTACTATTCAAGATGCTTTAGCATCTTCTTTTCAATATAATGTTCAAAGGTTTCTTCTAATTTGTTACATGCTAGATTGGGACATATACCTGACTCTAAACTTCAACATTTGAATGATGTATTGTGTTTTAGAAAAACATCATTAATTGACTTTCACTACATCTGGTTCTATTGCATTAACATGTTTTGATTTGGTCCATATGAAGAAATATCTCGATTATACTAGATTTAGGGTTATAGTTTGTTTGTGCTATTATTTGCTTAAAACTCATGATAAGTTAGCTCCTAGAGCTCTCAAATGTTTTCTTCTTCGTTATCCATATGCCAAATGTATTCTGTTTGGTTATCCATATACCAAGAAGGTGTAAAACTCAGGCACTTAAGAAAAATAATACATGGGACTTAGTTCCTTTACCTTTTATTAAGTCTACCCAAAGCATAATTCAGTCTAGATTGTTTTTTGGTAGCTGGGGGAGATATATATATAAAATGATAAAAATATAAATGTAATTTTAATCCCGTGGTTTGTTTTACTACTGTTAGGATGTTGAATGCTCTTATTGTTTCTAGGGATTGGGAAATTCATCAATGTGATATAAATAATGCATTTTTGCATGGCTATGTAGAGGAAAAATTGTACAGGTTCCTCCTCCAGGTTACAATATTCCGTCAGGGTTTGTTTCCAGATTAAGACTATCCATATATGGTTTTGGACAAGCTACCAGAGCATGGAAGGTTGAGTTGTCTCAATATTTAATTAAGACTTGTTATATTCAATCTAAACAAGACTATTCAATGTTCACTAAAACAAAATTGAATGGTGATTTTACTGCAATTGCGGTCTATGTTTGATGATCTAGGAATTTGAAAAAAATAAAGCAACCAAACAACTTCTATCATCATGAAAAATATCCAGTTTGTATTTAATAGACATCTCAACATCTTCGTAATAGCAAACATACCACCAGCAAGACGGGAAAAAAATACGGTTAATCAATCAGTCCACAATTATGAATATCAAATAACACTATACTTAAACAACTATCTTAAGTGCAAGCATATCGTATAAACAAAATAGACAGAGCGTATTCGTAACCTCGAGAAATGAATAATATTAATAAGTTAATATAATCATTATTCATAATTAGATGCAATTTACTGAAGAAAACTAAATATAAAAAGTTAAAAAAAAATACACTCAATGCTTGCCGGCACATGTCATTCATGAAAAAAAGTGGATCCTGACTAATTCATATACAAAGTTTTGTAACAAGAATAGTGTGTATACCGAGAAATTAAAGTGATACAATAGTCTCTGATGGTTCATACTCAAGCTAGTAAATTAATCTCATAAATAAAAATTCTGATTTTATTTTATTAATTTTAAGCCTGTATGTCTTAAACATAGGCTAGTAACTTGTATTGTTTTAAGACTTCCAATTTAACTATGTGACTGTTGTTGCTCCATTAAACCTATGATATACAAAATATCTTATTTATACAAAATATATATCATTAAGCCTAAGGTGTTGGATTTGGTTAGGTACATCATGATATTTCTATCTAATTCATAAAACTGAATTTTGTATTCTAGTTGTAGTCCATGACAGAAGTACAAATTTACTTATTAGTGGCACTTGTAACTTTTTTTATATAAATTATATCTAAAACTTGACCTATCCATGTTTGTTTAGTTCTATGACCTATTATATAACTTAAATTATTCTTAAATTGTAGGCTGTGATATGTGCAATCAAATTATCATATTGAAAAAAGATCTTAAAATTTATACAAATTTCAGATTAGTTGGTTACAAATCAACAATGAATTAAGGATTACAATTTATAATATAACAAAGCCTATTGTATCTTATTGAAGAAAGGAACTCTATATAATTTATTATACAAATATGTAAAATCTTAATAGCTAGGCTGCTTGTCATTTCTAGAGGTGCTTATATCCGGCCTGAAATTCGGAAGGATCAACCGGCCCTTCTAATACCACAGGCTTGTCCAAGAGATCAAGCTTTTCCTTTTCAAGGAACGTAACCTCATTTTTAGCTTTTTTTCAACTCACTTTCCAAACCGAAAAAAGTGGTGGTATTTCTATTTTATAAAAAATCGAAACCTACAAATTTTGTTGACTTAAATTCTTTAATCCTAAATTTCTTTTGTTTATATTGTGCAGTCTTGTATATACGCAGTGACCGGAAAGGTAGGTATTTCGTTCCTAACTATTATGGAGTTATAATTCTTCTATTCAATTCCAGTTCGTACCCAATGTTACAGATTATCATCTGAAAAACCTGTTTAGGGAAATTAAGCTATCGCTATCAATTTTTAGTTACCTAGAAAGCGTGTGTATGTAATGTATCTTGACTACTTACAGTATAAGCTTGAAAATTTAGAGAGGGTTTATAAAAAAATGATTTCTATAGAAGCTGCACAGTCATTAGTTGATCATTGTGTTCATTTAGTTTCAAATCCTGACATGAAGAATTCTATCAAGGCTACTATAGTACCGGTCAAAGGACTGCACTCTTTTCTCTCAACACTCAAACAAGAAAATACTGATCTCAGAGAAGAAGTTGCTGACCTTTCCGTAACTATTAAAGGTACAAAGAAGCATAATGGCTTGATGAAGAGGATGCTGAGAGTGGAATCTAATCAGGATGAAATTAAGGAAAGAATGACAACTATTGAAGGAAATTAGAAAGCTACAAATGAAAAATTGGATGCTATTCTTTCTCTTCTACAAATTCTAGATGCCAAAAAGGGGGAGATAGTAGTTCCAAAGGCAAAATGTGCACCTGAATCAGTTTTGAGGAAAAATGCCAATCCTGATAATAATGGTGATAAACAAGAAAATGAGACCTCTGATGTTATAGTAGTTCAGTCTAGAGCTGGTATTCAGACACAAACTCAAACTACTCAGTCAACTCATGTCACCAAGGATGGTGCTAAGGCAGTGAAGACCAAGACAATTTCTCACTATCAAATCCTGATGAAAAAGCAGCAGTGAGGATCTGCAATTCTTGACAGAGATGAGGTGATAATTTATAACTTTGAAGATGCACATAAATTCTATAAAACTTTTAGAACAAAAGCTTGTGCTACCATCACTTTTTATCACAAAGATATAAAATTGGAAGAAATATTTGAAAGAAGAGCCTTAACTCATCTGGCTGATGAATTTCCTGATATGTCACATAAAGATATGCTTAAACAACATGAAGAGATTCTCAGTCAGTTGCAGACTGCAAATCAAATTCTTCTAAAGGAAAGAGGAAAGCTATAGATGGAAAGAAAGTTAGCAGAAAAGTTGTTAAGAAAGATGATCAAGCCATTGTTCCCTCGCAAAGAAGGATAAGGTCTAGTGGAGTCAGGATTGAGGAGATTCCTGACACTCAGGTTCCTAAAGTTCTAATTAATCCTTCATATCTCATTCTTGAACCTAGAAGAAATGCTATTAAGCTGATTAATAAAGATGCTGATGCATAGATGATTAATGAAGATGCTAATGCTGAGAGTGAAGAGGCTGAGATGCCTGTGTTAAGAAGAACAAGGAAATTACAAATTGAGGCTGTTCCTTTCGACCCAACTATAAATCCTGATAACAGAGTATCAAATTTTTGACAAGGGAAATACTGACACTGTAATTCTTGATAGTTCAAATCCTGATCCTGATAGGGTGTCTATTTTGAGTTATTTGAGAATGAAGATGAAGAAGCTCTATTTTGATTGAATCTTGAAATTCTGTCTACTTATATTGAAGCATTCAATTCTGAAGTTGGAGAAGATAAAATAAGTGATATTTTTGATGAAGAGGAGAAGAGGCATGAAGGAAAGATCATGATAGCCGTTGATAGAGCTAATTAAGAATTTAATAACATGCTTAGAAAGTCTAACGGAAGTAGATGGAGGAGTACTGATAGGAGGATGTTGAGTGAAAGAGAAGAAAGGAGAGCTCAAAATTTTCCCAAGATAAAAAACAAGTACAAATAGAAGAAAATTGCTGATCTTAATTGTAACGATGAGGTCATTTTGTACCTAGAGGTATAAGGGTGGAAGGCTTACCTGATTCTAATAGTATGGGAGACAGAAAATCACGGATGGTATAGAAAATATGATTTTTGCTACTATCCGGAAAAAGGTACTCTATAATGGTTCTCATTATTTTGGATCATATATTTCCACTTACATGAATTTCATAATCAAGAAGTTAACATGAAGAAATGAGGAGCTATAATTGAGAATATCCTCACTCAGTGACATATAACCATGAATTCTGATGGCCCAAAAGCTTGTTATGTGTCATTGGATGAGTTGATGATTGAAAGAACTCCAATAAGAAATTTAAGAGCTGCAATATACCAGTTATCTGAAGAAACTGAGTATGAGAAGAACTTAAAGATCATGCTAGAGCAGATAATGTTGAAGAAGATTGATGACAGAGTGCAAGCTTTTGTTCAGAGATACTGCAGAGTCTACCAAAAAATATGAAGACCAAATTTTGAAATAATGTATGCTTTACTACTCTTACACTTAAAATTTCGTCCTTCTAGTTTTTGGGACTAGAAAATACTTTAGAATTTATGCTTATTTTTCAAAGCATAAATTGGGGGAGATTGTTGGAAATTATCCATGTCAAAAATCAGGATTTGCTATGGAGTCAGGATCTGTCAAGAGACGTCAGGATGTGAAGCCAGTCGGGATCTGTTTGACAATCAAGATTTGTCAAGCGTCAGGATCTGATACAGTCAGGATATGTATCAGGATGTTATGATTGTCAGGATATGACCGGATAAGTCACAACTACAGGATAAATTAAAATCTGTTGATTTATTGGATCGTAGTTGTTGATTTAGATATGTATAGAAACTAGATAATTTATACTGTAACATATCTTGTATTTGATAGTGATTGATTATGTAGCTATGTGATATATAAACACATAATAGGTATCACTTTGTGGTGTGCTTAACTTGAGGTATTATTATAACCTAGCAGCTCTTAAAAATATTGTTCTTGAGAGTGTAACAATTTATTAAAGATTAATAAAAACTATTATTTTATTCATATGTTCTTTATTATTATTACTTTAAATCTGTGGTAAATCAATTTATTGGTTAAATGTACACAACCCCCTTAAACAATTAACCTTATTGGGTAACATTGAGAAAGAATCTGACTTTTGTATTGATCAAGATCCTCTAATAATAGGGTATAAGTGAGGTTGTAAATCAAGTACGAGAATGTTTCCTTCAACATGACATAGATGTGATCTTGATAGTGCATATCTTAGGTGAAACCATAGATAGAGTGGAATGGATGGAATCAAATA